>NC_053170.1:38296833-38602127 GCF_016835505.1 Polypterus senegalus | reverse complement strand
CCACCCTCGAACCAGTGGTGTCTTTTCTCTAATAACAAGTTAACTGCTAATTATTACAGACTTCCTAAATCATTATTCTGTTTGGCTGTAGTTTCTTCAAAAGTATGTATTGCTGAATTTTTCATATTTCAGGAATACATTGAGACAATATGATCCCTAATCCTAATCTTCTTCAATAAATAGCAATGGTCCAATTGAATATCTGAGAATTTAGGGAGGCTGGGGGAAGGGGGGGGGTGGATGAGCATCAAATGCTGTTTTTATTTTTTAAAATCTTCCTATGCCTCCAAAGTGTAAATACATTTCTTTGGACTCTTTTTGGTCATAGCAATGATAGGACAAATAATTTCACTAAAACATTTAATGTAGATAATACTAA
This sequence comes from Polypterus senegalus, assembly GCF_016835505.1. Lineage (NCBI taxonomy): Eukaryota > Metazoa > Chordata > Cladistia > Polypteriformes > Polypteridae > Polypterus > Polypterus senegalus. Next base: position 38,601,748 of record NC_053170.1, on the reverse strand, counting down.
TTGGCTAGCTCAATAAAATGTTGCACGTTGATCAAAGTGATCTCTTCCTTATGCAAAATAGCCTTAATTTAAGAATTTACCATTCTTAAACCTAAATGTGAAATATGAAACCCAGAAAAGAATTCATGATTTGTGGAATTCAATAAATACTTTGTATTTTCTCCGGTTTTCAAATCATTTCTATTACATCACAGATATGAAAAAATCAAGGTTACCTGAAAAAAAATTAATAGCAAAATTCCTAAAAAGACGTTAAAGATGTTATTAGTAAAATTTAGAAAAACTGACATAAAATTTGGTAATCTATGCTGCATAATGGGGTACTAATAGAGATCAATGTGGGAGTTAAATGCAGCTTTCTTCCATCTTCTTGATTAATTCAAATAAAATTGTATATGCTGCTAAAATTAACTTAAGTCAAAACAGTTAACTTAATAATTATTCTTTAACAGCTGCCTGTGCTCAATATAACTCCTGAGTGACCCGACTTTCTTTTCTAGGAAAAAGAAACCTACTTGAATGGGACTACTGGAAGGTCTAACAAAACTCTTTGTGATGTTCTCTTCAATATATTCTTACATGGTCTGTTTTTGGGTGAAATAATGAATAGAGCTTTCCCTCGTGTTATGATCTGCATGATTTCCACTAAACTCACAACCCAGTTCTTCCTCATAAACTAAGCTTCAAGGCTCAAGCTGAGGTCTAACAACCCAAATCAGACTAAACTTAAATTCAAGAAGCATACTTGTTGCCCACAAATACCAAAAAAAAGAAAAAAGGATAACAAGATCACAAAACACAAAACGGAAAGGGGAACCCCTGGGACAAAAGATGAACAGTGTTCCTCCAGGTTTAAAGATTTTACTTTAAAAATATGATGAAAAAATCAAAAACAAAAGCCAAAAGGTAACCAATAGGTATGCCTCAAAGGCAAACCTATAAGCAAGCAAAGCCCATTTGTGATCTGAAAATGGTAGCTCTTAAAGAAACCCAAAGTTTAGTTTATCAAAAATATTCAGAGACTAGTACTCACAAAAAGAGTGAAGGAGAGGGAGAGAGAAGAAGAGTGACCCGAACATCATTAGTAGCCATTAGGGCCACAGCAAGAGATTGAGCCCACTGGGCTAAAAATAAAGACTTGAGGGTCTCAGCAGCTAGAGCAGGGCTCAATACACTAAAAAAGGAAACATAAGACACAGAGCTGGGAAGTACACAATTAATATATCACAATAATGTGCAAAAAATATCCAAATGACTTTCATTAAGAAATAATATTCAAAAAAGGAAACAAAAACATCTTTAGTTACAAAATGTACAAAGTAATATTTAACAGAAAAGAAAATCTTAAAATATAAAGAACACATACTTGAGTCTGGGATGGGACCCTGGCTAAAATATGACACCTTGGGCAGGGTGCATCTGGTAATAATTCTATCATGCAATCATAAGGCCTGTTGGAGAAAATGTAGTGATTTAATTTACTAAATTGATGAAATTGTATTCTGAGGGGAAGTAATTCAGCAGCAAGAACAAGAAGTAATGCAAAGCCTGAATCCACAAGTGCCATTGTTGTACATTGTGCAATCTGACAAGCACCATCAGAGTAATCTTAAAAATATCTGACTATCAGAGATTACACAGTGTGCAATAACGTGTCCTGAATCCCCACAATAAAAGCACAACCTTTCTGCTAGATGGCTCCTTTGCTCTGTATAACTAAATCTTGATTCTTCCAACGCGATTAAAATTAAATTCATTTTTTAATAACTGCTGTTGCACAGCCAAAAACATGATCTCATCAAGAAGGAGTTGTGTGAGAATAAAATGATCATTTATTTGTTTATTAAGAACCTTTTGATATTTTTGTAACTGTCTGATCTCACAAAACACTCTATTCATCTTTGGGTCACACATTTTTATGATTCAAGTGTTTATTACAGCCAAGATGTAAACCGGCCTGTCCATTAGGACAAACCAAAGAGAACGTTTGGCCAGGAGATGTAGAGAGTGTTCATATGACACAAAACAAAAGAACAGTCGTTTAGACAGGGCTAAGGTCTGAGGCCAAAATAAGACAAAATACAACAATGAAATGTATTCTAGATACAGACTAAACTAGACAGAATAAAAATAGAATAAAAAGGACAAACTAAGTTTACAACACTGTCCATCTCCTGTTGTTTTTATTCTCATGCTTTGAACTATTTCTTTAAATTGTCAACAGCACTCTTAATCAAAACAAATAAGCCAGAACAAAAAGTCAAAACCCTTACCAACAAACCGCCAGAGAAACTCATTTCCTAAACATCTTTACGTTAAAACAAAGAGCAGACTTAACAGAGCATTCTGCTCTTCCACAAATAAGAAAACCTCCAAAAAACCACTGACATAAGTCCCTGTTGTGATCATTCTCCAAATGCTGTGGTCAAACCTGCAAATAATAGCTTGCCTACTCAAATTTTAATGATTTAATTTAAAATGATACATTTTGGTGTGTGGGTGTGTTTGTGTGTGTCCTGCGGTGGGTTGGCACCCTGCCCAGGATTGGTTCCTGCCTTGTGCCCTGTGTTGGCTGGGATTGGCTCCAGCAGACCCCCGTGACCCTGTATTCGGATTCAGCGGGTTAGAAAATGGATGGATGGATGGACATTAAATAAAGAATTCTGAAATTCAGTTTAAAATAAAAGTCAAAAATATGAATATATTAATTTCAAAATCCAAGAATGAAACATATAATTTAAAATTTGATTAAAACAAAATTAAAGAACTAAAATATGAAATAAATTTATAATAAAGAAATTATATTTAAAAAAGAAAAGCTAGAAAGATTCCTCTTCCCAGAATTTCCCAAAAGTCAGCAATGGATTTAAAATAACTGGCAACTGTTAAAAGGGTCAATAAAAAACAAATGATGAAGAGCAAAATATTTTCCAGTAAAACCCTTAGGGATGAGCAGGGGAAAATAATAAAGAAGAGCAGCAAATGAAATTAATAAATACTTGGCAAAATTCTTTGTAAAAGTAAAAAATAAAGAAGGCCTCAGGCAGCAGTAAATAGCAAGTCCCTAGGTTACAGATTTTACAAAAATAAGATGTGCTTGATGATCTCAATACTCTTGTGCCTATTGGCATTTTTATCATTAATACTGAAAATAAAAAGTGTTACTTATTAACATTTATTAAGAATAATTAGTCAATCGCTTTGTGTATGAGAAGTGACTGAAGACTGGAGTGTTGCCAATATGATTACATTCCAATAACAAAGGTGAAAAAATGGACCCCAGTAATTCTACGCCAATAATCTATATTTCTTTTCTGAGCACAATTATGAAAGCTATACGCAGAAATAAATTAGACAATTACTTGTATGAAAGTAATAGACTAAATAAGAGACTGCAATGATAACAAAAAGGTGATCTCTTCCAAACCAATCTGTTGGATATTTAAGAACAGGCAACTGAAGGAGTAGACAAAAGGAAAACATACAATGAAGTTTCCCTAGGCTTTGAAGACTGCAAAGATTAAATCTGAATCTAGAAGCTATGTGCAGCAGAAGAAGCTTACAACACTGGATTTCAAGCTGGTTAACTGGCCAGAAGCAAAGCGAGTACTGTATATGAGTTGAGGTCATCAGTGGCATCTATACATGTTCTGAGCTTACACTGATATTCTTTCTATTATACGAGGTCTGATATAAAGAAAAATGAGATTGTGCCTTTAACTCTTTTTATTTCACAAAGAGAATTAACTATGATCACCTCCAAAAATAGTTCCATTCTAAGTTGACACACAGCTGATGCTGCCAACGTTCAAAGCAATTCTGTAGATCATTTTCTGGAAGACTGTTGAGGATCTCTGTCGTTTTTGCTTTCACATCTTCTACTGGCAAAAAATGGTTCCTTTGAGCACCAATTTGTGCCATTCGAAAACACATGCACGAGACACACACTGTTCACCATATGTCTCAGTCAATAACTGAAAAGTTTCCATCATGGTTTTCTTCAGTTTCCTAAGAAACATGATGTTGATTCACTGTTCACTCTTACACTCCGACATTTACGAGAGTAAGAAAACATCCATGTGTCCTCTTGTGATGAGTGAAGCGATTGAGTTGAGACTTTTCTCACTGCGACAAGTTAGATCATGTTTTATAATCATCTCTTTGTTTCTCTCCTCCCACTCTTGATTCCCAAGCTATAGGGTTAGTCTTGTTTTTTTTTATGTTGGACCTCATATATTAATGACGCAGACTCTGATTAGTAAACGGCGGAGTCAGCAAAAACAATTCAAGACTGGAAGAATCTTCAAAACTAAATTGGAAAATTCAATTTAAAGTAGAACAGTGTTATGTTTTACATCCAGGCAAATGGAACATTAGTTATAAACTAGCTGTGTAAGCCCATGCTTTAAAAAGCCGTCTCCTACAAACTATTGAAATCATTGGAAAAAAAAAATTGAAATGCACAGTCGGCAGTTTCGTTTTGCGGATGTGCTCGCGCCCCTTGTCTATCCGCGGCTAAGCAAGTTTCTCTCTCATTTGTCTTTCCTCTGCGGTTTCATTTTGCCAATGGAGTCGCATTCTTTCAGCTTCACGCCGTAGCCTCATACTTCTTTCTTCTTCTGACTCGTTAACTTGGGCCACCTTGCCAGCTCTTTGAGATTCATGATGTAGGCTCGTACTTCCAGGCTGGATAGACAGACACACGCATTTCCATATGTAGACGTTTATATGCAAGATATATATACTTAACTACAGCATCCACTGCAAAAGACTTAAGTGACACAACATTCTCTTCCTCTTGGCATTTTGCAGACGTAATTAGATAGTAGAGTTGAAGCACATCAGTCCATAATGTCTGGGATTAATTTTGTCTTAACTACTGTGAATTACAGTCCCAGTTAAAAATGTTCCAGGTACTTCTCCAATATGAAGTTATTGCTGAATTATACTTAACTTTTGTTTTTAAAGAAGGCCTTTTGAATTGGTCCATGTTTATGTGCAACAAGTTTTCACTACATCTACAGTCTAGAGCACAATTTCTCTTCTATTTTAAAAATCTTTGTAGCTAAGGGACTTTATTTTTTAAAATTAATATAAGAAAATGTTTTTCATAGTTATCTTACTTTTACTGCCTGTCTTCTTGCATTCGGAATGTTCTGCAAGTAAAGTATTTCCAAAACATAAGACCTAGCGAAGCAGCTTTATGACATCATTCATAATTTGGATCTTGTCCCAGATACATTGCAGACAGTTTGAAATGATATTAGAGAGTTAGAAGCAACTTTAACATGAATTATAGCATCATTTTCAGGGATTGAAAAAGAACATATTTTATGGATTGCTGAATCATATTCCTTCTCCGAAATTCTAATTAAAAGATCTCATTATCATTGCGTGCGAGATCATTAATAAATAAATTCTTTACAATTTTTATTAAAATCTGCAAAACCTTAAGAGATGGATGTTAATGGAAGTTGAGGGAAGTTACAGTAGATATAGTGCGTTTGACATTTCTAACTTGTATATAAAAAAAATAGTGTCTACTGTAAAGGAAAGATTGTATTTAAGAAAATAGTTCAAAGGATATACACACATTATCTACACAGAGATGTCTAAACATTGTATAATTAAAGAAGGCTGAAATATACAATTATAATATGCGGGAGCAGCTGTAAGAATCGCTCTGCCATAAAATGTGTCCACAGTGTTTTAAGTGAATGGTGAACCATAGTAGTTATGGAAAATCAAATGTAGTTACTATTTACTGCACCAGAGAACTTTCATTACTAAACTGAAAATGTCAAAACTACTTTGTTAATGAAGAGTCTATAAAAGTTGCAAAATGGTATAAAATTTGGTACTTGCTTGACTGAAACTGCCCAATCCTTAATAATCTGAACCTTAGCTGTGTCTATACTAAATCTCCAAACATCTCCATTTTTAGTTCTGATAATATTCTCTAGGTCAGTGTTTCCCAAACTCGGTCCTGGTGAACCCATGTGGCTGCAGGTTTTCGTTTCAGCCCGATTCTGTTTCTAATTGAACTCCTGGGCTAATTAAGTGAACTGATATTTCCCAAGTTCTGTGTTTAGGGAACAATATAGAAATTAGAAAACTAAGTTTCCAAAAATATATATATATATATTAAAATGTACCAAGCAGTTATATATGAATAATGTATTTTTTTCTTTTTAACAGTATTCTCATGTTGATTTTCATCCTACTTTTCTAGGTGTTCTAATTGTTTAATTAATCCATTATTTACTAATTAGTGGGTCTGACTCTAAAGTAGTTGCAGCCTTTGATTATTCAGTGTTGTTTGCCTGGGTGTCTGAGCTGCTCGTTTTTAATTGTCATTATTAAGATACAATCAAGGGGGAAAAACTACACAGAGAAAGGGCAAAGTATAATGAAATCAACAAAAGAGAGAAAATCATTTGATTCTATAGCAAAAGCAGAAATATTTCTAAATGTCTTATAAATGTCTTATAAATCATGCTGCTGTGCTTTTCTGAATGTCTAATAAAAGAAAAAAAAAAAACAGCTAATTAAATGAGCTCAGTGTTATCAGGTGCTGTCACTGATTAGGAATGTGGTTGGAACAAAAACCTGCAGCCACAGGGGGTCCCCAGGACTGAGTTTGGGAAACACTGCTCTAGGTCAACTGTGACCATAATCCGCATCCACACATCAGAAGTGTTAGTACCAATAAAAGAGTGTCAAATGGGGACAATGGTCCCACTCAGAATTGGCTGATATCACCCACGATCTGTTCTCAAACACTTACACATTCCAATACTACCCTATTTAAAGTATTCACCATCAACTGTGGCCAGAATCCAGATCCATACACCCAAAGTCTTATTACCTTTAGTGACATGTAGGGTCAAATGTCCCACTCGGAACTGAAAACAAACAGAATATCATCCTGATAAAACTCACACTTCCCTGCCTTTGCCAATAACTTCTTTTTCTTTTAACACGTCAAAATCTCTTTGTGTTAAGGCTGCATCTAAGCCTTCATTTTGTTTTGCTTCTGTGTTTTGTGTCACAACTGAGTGTAAGAGATTATATCCCGAGTATACATAGATGGACCTTTTCCCTAAATTCAGACTGTTATGTGTTAACAGTCATCTGAAGTGCAGTCACCTGAGAGGATAATAAAATACACTTGTCTGTGATAGCATTAGATAGTTTTGCCACTGAGCTTTTGGGCACTCTTGCTTGGTGTTTATGTTTATTGAGACATATACTATTTTAGCTCTTCATCCTTCTAGTTTCACACTTTAGTCATGGGTTTCTCATCTTGAGACTTTTTTCTATGCTCTCATAAGTTTTACTTATTTGAGACTAAGAAACTGTTGGTTTGACATTTAGTCAAAGTATTCTGGTTTCCATCCATCCATCCATTTTCCAACCCGCTGAATCCGAACACAGGGTCACGGGGGTCTGCTGGAGCCAATCCCAGCCAACAGAGGGCACAAGGCAGGAACCAATCCCGGTCAGGGTGCCAGCCCACCGCAGTATTCTGGTTTAATATTTTCTAATTATGTTGATTCATTTCTTGTTTCTTTTTTTAGTTATTTGTATTACATTTTCCCTTTAATGTTTTGCTTTCTGCCTGTAATAATTTCATTCAATTAAATATTGTACTTCTGTTTATTAAGTACCTTTGTTCAGTTAATCTTTATTGTTTTGTTTATATGGTACATTTTCTGTTTAACATAATTATAATAAATACTAGGGGGCTCCGCTAACCCACCCCCGTGTTTGGTTTACCGGATTTACAATACAATACAATTTATTTTTTGTATAAACCAAAATCACAGAAGAAGTGCCGCAATGGGCTTTAACAGGCCCTGCCTCCTGACAGCCCCCCAGCCTTGACCCTCTAAGAAGACCAGAAAAAACTCCCAAAAAAAACCCTTGTAGGGAAAAAATCGAAGAAACCTTGGGAAAGGCAGTTCAAAGACAGACCCCTTTCCAGGTAGATTGGGCGCGCACTGGGTGTCAAAAAGAAGGGGGTCAATACAATACAGCACAATACATAGAACAGAATAAATCCTCTATACAGTATAAAAATAAAAATTCTAGAAGTACGGAGTAGAATTTCACATTAGATAATATCACATAATATTATTTGGATTTGTTTTAAGTCCTGGAGACCTAATTCATCAAGCTGCCTCCCCCATTTTGCCATTCCACATCTGAAATAGCGCTAATCCGATGAAAAGACCCCTCTTTCCCACAATTCCTGCGATCCTCCATCAGGGATGACTTTACCTTAGACAGGCAATATACATTTTAAAGAGATTGTTATTTTCTTGGGAATTGTTACATATGCATTATTTTCACTTTTACTTTAAAAACTTTTGTAAAAATAATACTTGTCCTTTATTTGCGGCCCCATGCGTGGTTACATCTCTTTCTTGTCAGATGCATAATGCTGCTCGTGGCAGCTGAACGCACGCTAAGGATATGCCTTTGGATCATTTTCTTTTTGCTGCTTGCGAGCTGCCTCTTCTGCTTTTCGCATGTCGTTGTTTTAAGAGCTGGGATTCAACAGTTGCTAGGTTAGATGTCTGTGGACTTGTTTTAAATGATGGCTCACTGCCTGGTCTCGCGTGACGTTGTAAAAACAATACTTGTCCTTTATTTCCGGCCTCGGGCATTGCTAAATTCTTTCTTGCATAACGTATAAAGCTGCTCGCATTGTCGGGGGGAGGGACTTCTGTCTCGCTGCCCTTAAATCTTTTTAAAGCCTGTACAGCCGCTGTTCTTTTTGCTACTCGCGTTGTGATCGCTTCTCTGTGATCATAAATATACACATGACCGAATTGTGTTTTCTTTGAAATTAAACTTGTTGTCGGTTTAACTGTTGCGGGTCCACAGATTCTCATAGTGTATGTTCCATTATTGTGTAAATCTACATTTTGTGCATTGAATGTTGCGAATGCAAAAAGAGTTTGTTTTCTGCTCTTTTCCTTTTATTTCTGACCTCGCTTTGTCCTGTGTGAAAATAAAGTCTTCAAACTAGAAAAAAGGTTTGGGGATTGTACCCATATATTGTCTTCCAGACAATTGAAATAAAAGAAGCGATTCAATATGACTTTTCAGTACAGAATGAATATTTACTGTAGACAAGATGGCATTTTTATAACAAAATGTATGATGGGAGAGGAAATGGTTGGCTGGAAGTGACGATTGGTGGCTGGAACACGGAACCAACGTCATCAGGAGTAGACAGAAGTAATGGATTGTGGAACCGGGAGTGACGTCATCGCAGCCATTTTGGAGCCGGAAATGGAGCGGTTTATTTTTCTTCCAGTTTTCTGCAGGTAGAAAGAGATTCAGGTAAGTACCACTTGATAGTCCCTTGTTTCGCGAGATTTCACTCACCTTTAGGCTCTTTGACAGCCTCCAACTTGCACGTGTGTGGCACCTGCTATTTTTTCAGTTACACCTGGTCCTGATAATTACAGTAATTCCTCGCTATATCGCACTTTGACTTTCGCGGCTTCACTCTATCGCGGATTTTAAATGTAAGCATATCTAAATATATATCACGGATTTTTCACTGGTTCGCGGATTTCTGCGGACAATTGGTCTTTTAATTTATGGTACATGCTTCCTCAGTTTGTTTGCCCAGTTGATTTCATACAAGGGACGCTATTGGCGGATGGCTTAGAAGCTACCCAATCAGAGCATGTATTACATATTAACTAAAACTCCTCAATGCTATAAGATATACATCCCGTGCGGAGCTTGATTGTTTTCTTGTCTCTGCCTCTATCTCATCCTCTCTGACATTCTCTGCGCCTGACGAAGGGGCTGTGAGCAGGGGTGCTGTTTGCCTAGTGGATACGGACGCACCTCTAAGAAATGCCGCTTTATCGCGGTGCTTCCAAAAGCACACGTATTGATTTTTTGATTGTTGCTTTAATCTCGCTCCCTCTCTCTGATGTTCTCTGCGCTTGACGGAGGAGATGTGAGCAGGGGCTGTTTGCACAGAGGCTGTTTGCTTAGAAGATACTGACGCTCCTCTAAAAAATGCCGCGGCAAACTTAAAAGCACACGTATTGATTTTTGATTGTTTGCTTTTCTTTGCGAGCGCTCTCTCTCTCTCTCTGAAATTCTCTGCTCCTGAAGAGAAGAAGATATGTTTGCATTCTTTTAATTGTGAGAAAGAACTTTCATCTCTGTCTTGTCATGGATAACAGTTTAAACTTTTGACTAAAGGGTGTTATTTCATGTCTAGAGGGCTCTAATAATGTTAACAGTGTGGGAGAGTTTATAAAAATAACTATACTATAACTATATATGGTTTCTACTTCGCGGATCTTCATCTTCGATCGAGGATTACTCGATTTCTGTAATTTCCTTTTTTTGCGCTAATGTGATCTTTTATTCGTCAGCATTTCATTTATAACATATTGTCCTTTATACTCTTTATTTGCACTGAGACACCTCTATCTGTGTGTGCTGCTTCCGTTTACACTACTGTTTTTTTTTGTGCACATTCTCTTTCGTTACGCGGTTCTTTTATTTGTCTTTCTTGATCTTAATGTGAAGATCACGTATCGTCTCCTAGTCATTCATTCCACAGGATTTTTTTTATAACAGAGAGAAATCATTATTTAATTAAGCTAATTTGTGGTGTTTTCAAGGGTAATTTTTGGTTTTGTCCTTTCAATCCTGGGAGCTAATCACAACTCTTATACATGATTATATGAGTTTGAAATGTGGGGAAAATGTAAAGTATTATAAGTGCAGTTTTCCACTTATCCCCTTCTCTTATCTTGATCAAATTAAAAGTTCCACATGAATCTAATGTTGTTAAAAGAATTGTTTGTTTAATTTAAAATAGATTAAATAAATAGAAGAATATAATTAATTTTGACTGTTGTCTTAGTAAATCCCTTATAATCAATACATTGTCTAAGAGATCCATTCTCTATTCTACTAAGACAAAACCAGTTCTGATTGTATTATTTGATGGTCAATTGAATCCATTGGCTATGTATTCCTTGACATATATTTCCATAGCTTTATGTGAATATAATCTCCCCTTGTATAAAAGAGCTCCAGACAAAAAAGTGTGGTGCACAATCATAATGTCTGTGAGGTTGCAATTCAGATGTCACTTCCTTACTATGCATACCAACAAAATCTTACATGGTTAAATAAATCAATGAAAGCCAAAGGGTGATTTTCTAATTCTTGATATCCGTCTAGTAAAAGAAACCCATTCCCTTTAGGTTCAATTCATTACTTTTCGAAACTAGGTTAAGTTTATGCTGTTTCAGCCATGGAAAGCCAAAAATAGCTTTTGGACATGAAGAATGATGAATTAAAAAGAAAATGTTTTAATAATGTAAAGTACCAGTGACAATATTTAAGGGTGTGAAGTCGATTTTTCAATAAACTAGGCCCAGATAAGACCTCCAACAAATGTGCCCATTTTTTTTTTTTGTTGGGAATGAACTTAAATTATACAGTTACAGCAACACTTTTTTAGATGTGTTAGCATTTAATTCAAAAAGCACCTACTGTGATTGCCTTGTCTGTCTTTTTAGAACAAATTTCTTTGCTTAATTTTTCAAGGAAATTTGTTGGGTTAGTTCATTGACCTTGAATACAGCATGCTGTAGTCATTTGTGAAATTTCAAATCTCGCTCAGTTGTCTCAAAAAAGAAACACATTTTGTGTGACTTCAGCTATGACTTAGTTTATAGTGTCATGTTTATCTTGAAAGCATTCACATGAACTTGTATGTATATTTTTTACTTTCTTCTTACTAGTTTAACAGCCAATTCTGATGGCAAAAGAGTGAAGCACCTGTGGTCTTTAGTGCTACAGCAAATAAATCTCACTGTAGGACACAGGATTGGGTGGGGTGAGATGTAGGTGGAGTTGGATGAACGATTATTAACATACTAGCTGTGTAAGCTTGTGTTGTAAAAAGTAGAAAAAGTATTGAAATCGTTAGAAAAAAAATTGAAATGCAGTTGTCGGCGCTTTTGTTTTGCGGACGTGCTCGCCCTCTTTGTCTATCAGCGGCTAAGCGAGTTTCTTTGTCGTTTGTCTTTCCTCGGCTTTTTCACTTTGGCGACGGAGTCATTTTCTCTTTCAGTTTCATGCTGTAGCCTTGTACATCTTTCTTCTATTGACTCATTAACTTGGGGCCACCTTGCTGGCACTTTGGTCTTTAAGCTGTATCCTCACCGGACAGAGAGACACACACACGTCCTTGCATAGATGTTTTTATATAAGTTGAAAGAAGTATGACATTAGATGTGTACTTATTTATACAATTCACACATAATGATGTTCTTTACTTATTCAATATGGTAGTAAGGATTTTATTTATTCACTCATCACGTTACAAATTAAGTAATGTCCTGTACCAGAATGCAGCGGGAGGTCTCATTATATGCTGTCTTTCTCAGCCTAATCCTGTCCTCGTCTCTATGGTTGTATGACTTCTAGTGCAAACCTCAGTCACAACAGCTCACTTTTTCTAATTTTTGAAATCGAAGCTGGTAAGTGACATGATGGTCATGTCCATAAATGTAAAAAAAAAAAGAAAACACCTAAGCTTACAGTACATAGAAATTTGGAAAACATAGCATAGTGACACTTTATGCATCAGCATTTTACATGTACACAGTAGCTCTATAGCACTAAAATCAGCCGCACAGCTGCATTATCTAAAGATTCAAATGATTAAATGATTCTCAGACACTACATTATTAGCAAGCACCACAATGATCGGCTATCGTGTTTGGAAACAGCCAACAATTTTTTGAGACTTCAGCACAGATTTTAAATCTCCATTGGGTACTTCTTTGAAACATATTATATCTAAGAATTTTGAACTATAATTAGCCACAGACCAACTACTAACAATAACACGTGAATCTTCTCATTACTTGAGGTGGATTCTAAGTACAGGAAATCAATTTAAGCCATCATATTAAGAAACATATTATGCATCTTAACATTGCTTGTAATACAATTTTGTTATCACTGTTTACTATTGATGTGGCTCATATCAATGTGACTCACATGTAATAAATAAACTTGTGATAAAAATATCATTGATGTAGTGACTAGAACATTTTTAAATGCTCCAACTTATCAACCAACTAAACAACTCTTTGGATTCACTTGAATGTTACAATATGTGTACATTTTCATACTAGTTTAGTATGCTCATTTACTAGTTTCTCACAGGATATTTTCTGCAATCCCTGATGCTTTCAATTTATTTAAGTTTATATATCATGGTCTCCACAATATATTAAGTCACATAGCATATGCCTTACAAGCCTGGCTACCACACAAAACTTTAGCAACCAAACTTAGAAAACGGCAGCACCCGTGGTAAACAAACACACAAAATGGTCATTCAAATAGAATTGTAATGGTATCAGTCAAGTAAAAATACTGTATAGTATAAACAAACATTAATAAAAATCTTTTGAAGCTTTACAAAAAAGCTAGAATTTTAATAAAATTATTAATGCATTTTACTGACAGTCTGGATAACAATTGTGGCAACCATCATAATGGCTCGTAGTAAATTGTTTTCCTTTAATCTTTTTCTTTTCTCTGTTCTCGCTTTGAAGTGACAATGTTCACAAATAACTTTACATCAGACTATCACACATTGTATGATTCTGTAACAGTCCCCCAAAACTCAAGGCATGATATGCTTTACTACCCATCCACCAGACCAGGTCCCACCAGAGTTGCCACACCTGCACACCTTTTTAAGACCGTTCTTAGTCTATAATATGTTGAGTGTAAGAATAGTGCAGCCCTCCTCTTTTCCTTTCTTCCATGCTTCCTTTCCATTATTTGAAAAATGAACCTTTTAAGACCCCCTTTCAGCCCACTTAGACAATATGCTGTTTAATCTTGGGACTGTCATATCTGGAGTCTTGTGCAGATAAAGTATGTATTGAGTTTTTTTTAGTGTATATTTATGTATATATATTAGATGTGTCTTTCAAAGGTCAACTTTACATTAAATGTTTTTTTATGTATGTTTATAATATACCAATAATTATTTGTTAAGGATCTCTTTGTATACCACATTTTGAGTTCAGCCCTCCGGTTGTAATATGACCAAGCTGTGTGCTGAGTTTACTCTTAAGCATGCAATGTACAGTTGGCCATGTGAACAGTAATCTTGCCTCAAATCTCACAGCTTGGATTGCTGCTGTCATAATCGGTTTGAGTTTCATGGTTTGTTTCAATTACGACAGTATTTGTAGGACTTGTGTTGAAGTGACATTCAGCATCTGTCAAGCGTTGTAAGTATACAACCAGTTTCATCGATAACTTCACATCCAGCTTTTGAGAGTTTAAACATTCATAAACATCAAAGTGTCCACTACTCAAATCGTCACCTGTGAATCTAAGATGTTTAAGAGGCATTGGCGGTTGTCCAAACGTGTAAAATATTTGGCCATTTCGGTACACTTGAAAGCGATAACCGAACAATTCAGCGGCAGCCATCAACTCACATGCAAATGCATAGGTGAAGGGCTTAAGCATTTCACTCTTCTAGTTCTCCTGTGTAGTATAATTATCTCCTGTACCGTCATCAGTCCACACCTTGAACCTGTCCCAGTCATTCAATACATAAGACACAATGTTCCTCCAGATATCAAGAGTGAGCCTGATATGGCCGTGCAATATGTACCAAAGAGAATGGAAAAGGTAGGTGCCATCTCCAGGCATGGAAACCACTCGGTAAGTGACAGTTGTTTGATTGATGGTGATCACCTCAATAGACATGTTAATGCGGGTACGGTTGGAATGATAAAGGAAATGGGTACCTGAAATATGTAAAGTAAGTCTAAAATACCTACACGATAACTATAATCGTAATAAATGAACAATAAAACAGCGGAGAAGCCGTGGATTAAATAAAAAGGCTGTAGTTATCAGCAGGGAGACGTGAATCCTGTGGCGAAGCAAGGAAGGGAATGTAGAGACTGGAGCGACGGACGGCCTTATATAGGAAGGCAGCCAACAACGTGGGAGGCGTTGGGATGGGGGACCAGCGCCGCCTCACACGGTGACCGAGCTGCAGGCTATGGACGTATATACAGTATGTACGTAAGTAGGATTCAGTTAGCGTTGGGAACCCGCGTACCAAATTTCTTGAAGATGGGCCCATAAGTAACAAAGACTGTTGAAAAGTTCAATATGGCGGCCGACAATGGCATCATACCACCGAAATAAGTACCAAATTTCAGCCTTCTACCTACATGGGAAGTTGGAGAATTAGTGATGTTGGAAAATTCAATATGGCGGCTGACAGTGGCGTCATACCACTGAAATAAGTACGTACATTGGTTTCGGTTAGTGCAGGGAAGCCGCCTACCAAATTTCGTGAAGATGGGGCCATAAATAAGAACGTTCAACATGGCGAACGTTGTCAACCATTATGACCGGTACGTGTAGAATTTCGAAATGAAACCTGCTTAACTTTTGTAAGTAAGCTGTAAGGAATGAGCCTGCCAAATTTCAGCCTTCTACCTACACGGGAATTTGGATAATTAGTGACGTTGGAAAGTTCAATATGGCGGCCGACAGTGGCGTCATACCATCAAAATAAGTATGTACATCGGTTTCAGTTAGCGCAAGGAAGCCGCCTACCAAATTTCGTGAAGATGGGGCCATAACTAAGAAAGTTCAACATGGCGGACGTTGTCGATCGTTATTGACCGTTATGACCGTTACGTGTAGAATTTCGAAATGAAACCTGCTTAACTTTTGTAAGTAAGCTGTAAGGAATAAGCCTGCCAAATTTCAGCCTTCTACCTACACGGGAAGTTGGAGAATTAGTGATGAGTCAGTCAGTCAGTGAGGGCTTTGCCTTTTATTAGTATAGATTTATATGTATATGTATAGGGTGGTCCAGATCTAACTATGCAATTTTCATTACACTATAATTTATTAAGTTTACTACATAGAAAATCACCCAAAAAATCCCAGACCATCGAGAAGTGTGCGAACTGACGACATGAAGAATAGTCTTCACGCCGAACTGGAATCGTCCCCTGCATAAATCAAAGTCATCCAGACAATCTGGATCTGCATAATTAGATCTGGACCACCCTGTATATGTTGTCACACACATGCGTTTGGGAGACAGTTTACGGGCTCAAATAGATACTGTTACCTACCGAACCAGGGGTTGGCACTGCCCTCTAACTCTTTTTCCTCCCTCCCGGCAGAACAACTGAAGAATCCACCCAGTAACATGCCTCTTCATGACGTCACTTCTGGTTCCAACCCTCAAGATCCCACCTCTTCATCCATCATCTTCTCTTGTGGCAGTTCTGATTTGAAATCTGTCTGTAAAGATGTCATTTCTATTGCTTGTGCGACAGTATATGGGGGATACCCCCATACCTTTGATGGTGTTTTAGTCTTTATTTTACTATATATATATCCATCCATCCATCCATTCTCTTCCGCTTATCCGAGGTCGGGTCGCGGGGCAGCAGCTTAAGCAGAGAGGCCCAGACTTCCCTCTCCCCGGCCACTTCTTCCAGCTCTTCCGGGAGAATCTCAAGGCGTTCCCAGGCCAGGCGGGAGACATCCTGATCAGATGCCCGAGCCACCTCATCTGACTCCTCTCGATGCGGAGGAGCAGCGGCTCTACTCTGAGCTCCTCCCGGATGACTGAGCTTCTCACCCTATCTTTAAGGGAAAGCCCAGACACCCTGCGGAGGAAACTCATTTCAGCCGCTTGTATTCGCGATCTCGTTCTTTCGGTCACTTCCCTATAGCTCATGACCATAGGTGAGGGTAGGAAGGTAGATCGACTGGTAAATTGAGAGCTTTGCCTTACGGCTCAGCTCCTTTTTCACCACGACAGACCGATGCAGAGCCCGCATCACTGCGGATGCCGCACCGATCCGCCTGTCGATCTCACGCTCCATTCTTCCCTCACTCGTGAACAAGACCCCGAGATACTTGAACTCCTCCACTTGGGGCAGGATCTCTCCCCCAACCCTGAGAGGGCACTCCACCCTTTTCCGCTGAGGACCATGCTCTGGATTTGGAGGTGCTGATTCTCATCCCAGCCGCTTCACACTCAGCTGCGAACCGATCCAGAGAGAGCTGAAGATCACGGCCTGATGAAGCAAACAGGACAACATCATCTGCAAAAGCAGTGACCCAATCCTGAGTCCACCAAACCGACCCCTTCAACCCCCTGGCTGCGCCTAGAAATTCTGTCCATAAAAGTTATGAACAGAATCGGTGACAAAGGGCAGCCCTGGTGGAGTCCAACTCTCACTGGAAACGGGCTCGACTTACTGCCGCAATGCGGACCAAGCTCTGACACCGTTGTACAGAGACCGAACAGCTCTTATCAGGGGTCCGGTACCCCATACTCCCAGAGCACCCCCACAGGATTCCCCGAGGGACACGGTCGAATGCCTTTTCCAAGTCCACAAAACACATGTAGACCGGTCGGGCAAACTCCCATGCACCCTCCAGGACTCTGCTAAGGGTGAAGAGCTGGTCCACTGTTCCGCGACCAGGACTAAAACCACACTGTTCCTCCTGAATCCGAGGTTCACTATCCGGCGGACCCTCCTCTCCAGAACCCCGAATAGACTTTTCCAGGGAGGCTGAGGAGTGTGATCCCTCTATAGTTGGAACACACCCTCCGTCCCCTTTTAAAGAGGGGACCACCACCCCGGTCTGCCAATCCAGAGGCACTGTCCCGATGTCCATGCGATGTTGCAGAGACGTGTCAACCAAGACAGTCCTACAACATCCAGAGCCTTAAGGAACTCCGGTATCTCATCCACCCCGGGCCCTGCCACCAAGGAGTTTTTGACCACCTCGGTGACTTCAGTCCCAGAGATGGGAGAGCCCACCTCAGAGTCCCCAGGCTCTGCTTCCTCATTGGAAGGCATGTTAGTGGGATTGAGGAGGTCTTGAAGTACTCCTCCCACCGACCCACAACGTCCCGAAGTCGAGGTCAGCAGCGCACCATCCCCACCATATACGGTGTTGACACTGCACTGCTTCCCTCCTGAGACGCGGACGGTGGACCAGAATCTCCTCGGCCGTCCAAAGTCGCTCTCCATGGCCTCTCAAACTCCTCCCATGCCCGAAGTTTTGCCTCAGCAACAACCGGCCGCGTTCGCTTGGCCTGCCGGTACCTATCAGCTGCCTCCAGAGACCCACAGGACAAAAAGTCCTATAGGACTCCTTCTTCAGCTTGACGGCATCCCTCACCGCCGTGTCCACCAACGGGTTCGGGATTGCCGCCACGACAGGCACCGACCACCTTGCGGCCACAGCTCCGTCAGCCGCCTCAACAATAGAGGCACGGAACATGGCCCATTCGACTCAATGTCCCCACCTCCCTCGGGGCGGGTTGAAGTTCTGCCGGAGGTGGGAGTTGAAGCTACTTCTGACAGGGGACTCTGCCAGCCGCTCCCAGCAGACCCTCACAACACGCTTGGGCCTACCAGGTCTGACCGCATCTTCCCCACCATCGGCCAACTCACCACCAGGTGGTGATCAGTTGACAGCTCGCCCCTCTCTTCACCCGAAAGTGTCCAAGACATATGGCGCAAGTCCGGCGACACGACCACAAAGTCGATCATCGACCTGAGGCCTAGGGTGTCCTGGTGCCAAGTGCACATATGAACACCCTTATGCTTGAACATGGTGTTCGTTATGGACAATCCGTGACGAGCACAGAAGTCCAATAACAAAACACCGCCGGGTTCAGATCGGGGCCATTCCTCCCAATCACGCCCTTCCAGGTCTCACTGTCATTGCCCACGTGAGCATTGAAGTCTCCCAGCAAAACGAGGGAATCCCCAGAAGGTATGCCCTCTAGCAACCCTCCAGAGACTCCAAAAGGGTGGATACTCCAAACTGCTGTTCGGGCGCATACGCACAAACAACAGTCAGGACCCTTCCCCCCCACCCGAAGGCGGAGGGAGGCCACCCTCTCGCACCACCGGGTAAACCCCAATGCACAGGCTCCAGTCGGGGCAATAAGTATGCCCACACCTGCTCGGCGCCTCTCACCGGGCAACTCCAGAGTGGTAGAGAGTCCAGCCCCTCTCAAGGAGATTGGTTCCAGAGTCCAAGCTGTGCGTCGAGGTGAGTCCGACTATATCTAGCCGGAACCTCTCGACCTCGCACTAGCTCAGGCTCCTTCCCTTCAGAGAGGTGACATTCCACGTCCCAAGAGCCAGTTTCTGTAGCCGAGGATCAGACCGCCAAGGTCCCGCCTCGCCACCACCCAACTCACACTGCACCCAACCTCCTTGGCCCCTCCCATAGGTGGTGAGCCCATGGGGAGGAGGACCCACGTTACCTCTTGGCTGTGCCCGGCAGAGCCCCATGGGTGCAGGCCCGCCACCAGGCGCCGCCATCGAGCCCCACCTCCAGGCCTGGCTCCAGAGGGGCCCGGTGACCAGCGTCGGGCAAGGGAAAACGTTGTCCACAGTTTTATTTTCATTGGAGGTTTATTGAACCGCTCTTTGTCTCATCCCTCACCCAGGACCAGTTTGCCTTGGGTGGCCCTACCAGGGGCATAAAGCCCCGGACAACATAGCTCTTAGGATCATTGGGACACGCAAACCCCTCCACCACGATAAGGTGACAGTTCAAGGAGGAGACTACAGTATATATATATATATATATATATATAGTCGCAGTAGGGGGCAGTAGTGCTCCCTTGAACCCTCAGGTACCACGCCAAACACCTGGTAAAAGTGCTACAATTATTCTTTTTATTATAACAATGTGCACTAAGCACCCTCCACTCCACACTATTCATAAACCACAATAATAAATCAACAATCCTCCACTCCCAGACGTGTTGCCCTCCTACCACCCAGCTCAGCTCGCCATCTGGGAGTTCCCTCAGTCCTTTTATATTCCCTGACCCGGAAGTGTTCCCAGTCCCTAGTCCATGTGATCTTGTATTACTTCCGGGTCAGGTAAAAAGTACTTTTCTTCATCCCGGAAGTCCGTCGCTCTTCCTTTGATGAACTTCCGGGTCATAGTGTACAAATAAGTCTTTGGTCCTCCCTGCAGCTCCCTCTTGCGGCCCCTGTGGTATCCAGCAGGGCTGAGGATAAAAACTACATAGTCCATGACTCCCTGCTGGTCTTAGGGGCACCTCCATACTGCAGGGAGGGCTCCATCTGGCGGCTTGGGGGACTTGGCCGGGATAAACTGTCGGGCACAGTCCACAATATACAGTGCTTAGCATAAATGAGTACACCCCCTTTAAAAGTAAAGTATGAATTTAATCAGTAGCTCAATGAATAAAAGAACAATTTCCAAAATTTTCACAAGGCTGAGTTTTATTGAACACTTGTTTAACTCCATAACATGAAATTAAGGTTAATAATATAACTTAGATCACAAAATCTTCAGTTTTACTCAAATTGGTTGAAGCAAAAAGGAATACACCCCGCAACAAAAACTACTACATCTAGTATTTTGTATGACCACCGTGATTTTTAAGGACAGCACCAAGTCCTCTAGGCATGGAATGAACAAGTTGGCGACATATTGCAACATCTGTCTTTTTCCATTCTTCAAGAATAACCTCTTTTAGAGCCTGGATGCTGGATGGAGAGTGATGCTCAACTTGTCGCTTCAGAATTCCCCACAGGTGTTCGATTTGGTTCAGATCAGGAGACATACTTGGCCATTCAATCACCTTCACCCTGTTCTTCTTCAGAAATGCAATAGTAGCTTTAGATGTGTGTTTTGGATCATTGTTGTGTTGGAAAAGTGCACGACGACCAAGTGCACGGAGTGATGGCAGCATCTTCTCCTTCAGTATAGAGCATATGGTTGCACTTCCATCTTTCTTAAATTTTTGGATCACTTTTGCTACAGTATTTTGACTGATATGTACTGTAAAGCTTTGCTGATCTTCTTGTAGCCCTCACCTTTTTTGTGTAAAGTAATAATTTCCTTTCTCAGATTTTTTGACATTTCTCTTCCATGTGGAGTCATTGATGACAGCATGAAATGGGAAGGACTTTTCTTAGTTAAGTAATGCCCTTTTATAGTCACCTGTCTGCTGGACACCTCTTAAGTGAATAATTAGACTCACCTGTGGTTGAATGCCTGTTAATTAGAATTTTGTTGTCTTAAGTGTGGCTTTTCTCCTAAGACTATAATTGGGGTGTACTCATTTTTTCAATATGGGCTTGAATGAATTTGTTAGGAAAATCACTTTTTTGTGTGTGCAAATTAACAAATCTTGTTTGCAATCAATGGCCCACATTTGTGGGAGTATTTTGTAGTACAGTGTCTCATAGAAAATGTTGATACTGAAAGGAAACTAAAGGTTTTCTGACAAATGTAGTGGGGTGTACTTGTTTATGCTGAGCACTATATATATATATATATATATATATATATATATATATATATATATATATATATATATATACTGACGTCAAGGTTGATTCCCCAAGAGGGGTGTAGTGAGTGTGTACGCCTGATGAGCTCTGAATTAGGGTGAAACACGTTTCGCGTACTCTTTGCATTATTTGACAGTAAAACTATTTCAATCATTCTATGATCTGCTTCTCGCAACTGAAAGAGGGCACCATGGTGGATGTTTGTCAGCTTGCAGACCAACCACAAGCGTTACCTGGTAGGTAACCACCCATACAATCAGATTGTGATTCAGACTACGAATGCCATGAATATATATATATATATATATATATATATTGTGAACCTCGCCGACACAGACAGGCAGACACGTTGATGTCACCCACAAACACAGGTTTATTTTCAATTATCTTTTCACAATTCGCTCACCAACCCCAACTCCTTAGTCCAGGCCAATCCAATGCCTTCTCTTTTCTTCTTTTCCTTTTCTCTCTCTCTCTTTCTTTCTTTTCTTTTCTTCCCACCGCCTCCTTCCTCCTCCAGACGTTGCCACTCTTCCACCCGACTCTTGTCAACGACTGGAGGGAGGCGGCCCCTTTTATAGGAACCGGATGGGCTCCAGCTGCTTCCCGGCAATCTCCCGCGGACACACCCCCGTGTGGCGGAAATGCCAGCTGCACACCCGGAAGCCGTCTGGGTGTCCCCTGTCGTCTTCCCCCCGGCACTTCCTGGTGTGGCGGAAGTGCCGGGCTCCCGGAATAAACAGGCACTGGGCGCCTGGCGGTGGCCACGGTCCCTACAGGGCTGGGCTTCCAAGCCCTGTACCCGAGGCCCCCTGCATAACCAGGACGGACGCCCCCACTCAGTCTGGAGGAGGCACTCGCCCTCCTCCGGTCCTCCAAAGCATCCCGGCCAGGCTCCAGCCCCAGCCGAGGACCGTACGGGATAAACCGGCATTGGGGCTCCGCCTGGCGGTGACCACGGGCCCCTACAGGGTAGGGCTTCCATGCCCTCGACCCGTGGCCCCCAACAGAACCAGGACGGACGCCCCCTCACGGTCTGGAGGAGGCACAAGCCCTCCTCACATCCTCCTGGGCGTATATATATGGGGTTTACTGATCGGGTCTGTCTTTTGTAGATAAAGTGTTTTTGTTTTTATTTATGTACATATGGATGGGATAAACTGATTGAGTTGGAGGATGAATTTAAAGTTTTACAGTGTCTGTTATTTGAGAATGCTGCACATAGACAATCAGCTATTATATTTTTTTTGTTCTTTGGATATTGCAATGCAATGTCTGTTTTTGTCTTTACGTGACTGCCTGCATTGAGAGAGGAAATTCAGAAAATCCTAGGTCCACCATTACAAAGTGAACTTTAGTTAAGACTCAACTGAAAATGTAGCATATCTTACCTTGAGCTTAGGGTGAATGTTACAATTCCACCTTATTGATGGACCACAGCCTTTGTGGAAGTTGCGTTAATAGGTGCCTAGTGAAGGGTCTGGCCATCCAGTTGGCTTTGAACAGATAATGCTGATTTTATTTTCTAGCTCAAGAAGACTCAGGCCTTATTTTATCTTTTTAATGTTGTCTCCCTTGACCTACACTATATATAGACAGATTTGTTCTACATAAGAACATAACAGATTGGCTAATTAGCTAAGCTGTCCTGATACTCTTTAAATTTGTCAAAATATTGGCTTCATTTCCATGACTATTTTTTTTTCAAAATTCCCATGATGCTTTGTGTAAACTGCTTCTGCCTAAATATACATGACTCACTATTTACTTGAAGAAATTCTGCCTTTGAGAAGAGGTAATGTTGGTCCATCTGAACCGTTGTATTTGTATTATTACATTACATCATTGTTACATTTGAAAAATTGTAGATGCATTTTAAACTTTATTTGCCGGGAAAATAACTATACAAGAATGCAGGTAAAATTGTTTCAAGGTTTAACGTATGATAATTATGTTGTGTGATTAGTATGGCTAATATTCAAAATGGTGCATCTGATTGCCAACTATTAAATCTGTCTTTTGCCTCAAAGCTGGCAGCCTTTCAGTTACAAATTGGCTTTTTCACTTTTTCCAGACATTCTGTATGAGAGAGAGTGGTCCTCGTGGACTGGGAGGAAATCATGAAGATTCCTCCCGGATGCTAGAGAGGATCAGGCAGTCCCCATAAGGGAAAAGCAGCATCCAGTTTACGTTAAACAAGGCACACAGCCTAGAAGCAAGCATGACTTCCTGTCCTTTTCTGTGAAAGATGGCTCAGGAATGCATTTCCTCCAGTTGACTGGAGGAGCTGTGGACTAGTAGCCCTATACTTCTGTTGGTAGTCACTGACTCCTAGAAATTATGAAAAAATGGCAATTATTTTAAAAATAGCATTATTTTAAAAATCAATCTCATAATGGGATTTGAAGCCTGCTGCTTTCATCTAAAAACTGGAGTCTACAGGTGAGCTCGGGGCAAAGTGTTACTGACACCAAGGAATTGAGACCAGAAAATGAAGAGACTGAAAAATGCTCTTAGAGACAGAAAGACAGGAGAACAAAACTTGTTTACTTCTCTAGGTATGTGTTTGATACTTTACTATACCTCTCTTGTTATTATTTGCTTACAAAAAAATACTTTAGCTCTTCTCTTTAGTTTTTTTATAATTGGTACAAACAACCTCAGGAGGTACTCATAGATGTGAGAAACAGCTTTTCTTCTTTCTCCATTCAACTTCATTTTTATCTATTAAAACTGCAGAAATTTCCTGAATGTTAAAAAATTGTACAGAATTATACTGTGAAAACAGTGACAAATTAAATTTCATGTTATTCTTTAAAAGCAATGTTTTATTAAAGCAGGGCAAAAGGTCTAATCTATTTACATTTTTTAAACCATTCAGTAAAATCCCCTGGAATGTGAACTGAAAACAGCGCAGTAATTCCTCCAAATGCTGACTTTAAGAATCATGGCTACTGTTGGTTTAAACCAAAGCCACCACGCTCTAGGGACACACAGATTGCTGCGTCGATAACCAGACTACGTACACAAGTCTAGAAGTGTTGATCTGTGATATTATCAGTGCTCATTCCTTTCAAAAAAATTGAACTGACTCCTTTGATTTGACTGGCACTGGTTGTTGACGAGATGAGGAAGAATGTTCTAATAACCTTAACTGCATTTGTAACAACACCCAAAAATGCCAATTTGTATGAACGTTTTCCAGTTAGGACTGAGAATCTGTAAAGTTTATGGAGTAATTATTTCTTTACTGAAATGTTAGATTTTCAATTCTAAAATTTTGAAAGATGTCGCTTTAACATCTTTAAATGTAGGCCATACTGTTGTGTTAAAATCTTGGCCATGTTTAACAAAGCTAGGCCATTTTAAAAGAAGTAAAATGGCATTTTGTTCAATTTTCTTCTTTTCCTATGGAGGCTGGCTACTTCCTTTTATGCAGGATTTTGTCGTGAAGTGTATTCAAGTGAATGTCATAGTCTATGAATACATTTTAAAAATTTGATAACTCCTCTCTTTTTCAGAACTATAATGTGCCTATAATATGCCTAGCTTCGAAGCAAAAAAGTTTAAAACTTAATATATCATTACAGCCGATTATGTAGTAGAATATCTGGAACCCATTTATTGTAGATTCAGGATGGCAAGGAACCTAAGCCAGTTCTGGCAGAATCTGGAACAGTGCAGGATCAAACACACAAACATGTCTTCTGCCTCTGTTGTGGCGTGGGGTCTGCCAGACCTGCTCCTGTCAGAGCTTCCTCCAGTTTCCAAGTTCCTTTTCATGGTGTAGGAAACTGTACTCACTGACAACCATGGCTTCCTTTGTAATTCCTCTAAAGGAAAGACCTAAAATGTTAAGGTTTATAATGGTCAGTCCATCTTCCTTTGTCAATTACCCTTTTTCTCTCAACATTGTGATAGCAGTTTAGAGTAATGGAATATTGTCCAAATAATGCTTCAGAGTGAGTACTTCCAGGAAGTTCTTCTTGTTTGTGTATGTTGCACTCATCCCTATCTATGCTATCTAGTCTCTCTTATATTATACAGTATATATATATACTGTATGTATATATATACAGTATATATATATATATATATACAGTATTCACCAATATTGTTCTTTTCGACCAAATTTCAATTACTTCTCATATAGAGACTCCTGTTTTTAACTTACTAATAAAGCAATTGCCAGTTAGTGGCAGCATTTCTAGTCATCACTATAGATTTTTCAACTCTATGAAGTACTGTACCATTATCAAAAACTGTAGTGTGTTTAAGCACATTGTACATGATTCAGTTTGAATTATTTGTGTTTTGTTATTTAATGTACATTATTGTTGCTTCACAGGCATTTTATTAATAAGTCTGAAATGCTTTTTCTGTAAAATAAGTAATAAGCATTATTCATTTTAGCTAATTTTTCCATTAAGTGACATCATCAGTGCAAGTTCCAACTACACATAAAATCTGGTTACAAATGTCTGAAGGAATGGACCTTGTACTTAACCTGGGATGCACCATTATATTGGTTAAGGAGGATGAAGACTCCAACCTGAAAGCTTACAACTGTGTCTATAGTGAAGAAAAAACCCCAGGGGACTGTCCCCTCTCCAGGCATAATATATTAAAGAAGCCCTTGGACATTTTTTCTTGATGTCTTCTGTGATCCAAGATTCAGATACATACATTTAGAAAGAAGGATAGAGAAAGAGAATGGAGAGGGCCAAAGCACTCCTCAGGAAAATTGGCATTTGAATAGGAACTCCTTGAGTGAGTTACAAGGTCCTTGAAATGCTCGTCAGCTCATTATAAGTTTTCTCAGTTATCTTTTTGAGAGGGAGGCCCCTGTCTTTCCAAATGTTGTCACCCTCAGAGTGTGTTCACCCTCTTGGAAGTATTCATATTTTATTGTTATGCAACACTGAAACACAGTGGATTTAATTTTGCTTTCTGGACACTGATTAACAGAAAAGACTTGTTATTGTTAAAGTGAAAAAAGATCTCTGCAAAGTGGTCTAAATTAAATTAAAGTTGTAGGTGGGCGGTGACTCCTAACATCTCTCGTCTTCTTCCCTCTGCAGATCCAGAGAATCATGGGCCAACAATGCATGATGTCACTTCTGGGTCTGGGGTGCCTGACCCCGCCTCATAGACGTCATAGCTGACATCACTGCTATCTCTCTCCAGTCTGGTCGGAGACTACTGTCAGTAGTATTTTTGCAACCTACTGTGTTTTTCTGTGTACAGCAATAGAGGTATACGAGAATCACTATTTGGTGCCCTGACCCTTCATCTTCATATATATATAATACACACACATAACATATACACATGTGTCCCACACAAATGATCTCAAGATATCCCAATATAACATTATTTTGAACTGATAGGTAGAAAGATGGTAGAGATGAGAACACGATGTCTTCAGGTGACGTCTAATCCATAAAAATACTTGTAAATTGTGTTTTTCGGAAGTCTAAGGGAATGTGAAAGAAACAGTTAACAAAAAGTTTTTCTTCCTTTATAAGGGTGTTCATTTTTTTTTTTTTTTTGCAGATACTCACATCCATAGATTACCTGAAAGAATACAACAAATGTTGCAATTGCTTTACCTCATATTTTCTACCAAAATAAAAATACGATACAATCCCTCTTAACTGGCCCCGCATTAACTGGCCGATGGATTAACCGGCCTGTTAAAATAAAATAAACATTTTTTTTTAATCCCAAGTTCTTCTTTATATTATATGTATGCACTTCCTTCTTTCCTGGAAGGTGAGAGGGCTCCTACACTCAGAGTGATTTCCATTTACATATTCCTTTATGAATTTTCCACGGTGCCTTCTCCTTTCTACCTGAAGGCTCCCCTGCTTCTCCCATCGGGCTTTGCAACAGGGAGGTTGCCATACCTACAGGTGCAGCTGCCTTCCACACTGGTCCGGTAGCCCTCCGATCCCTGGCTACGTCTGGCTCCATCCGGACCGAGACTTGGATTCTTTCCCCAGCAGCCAGGGTGCTCACGCTGAGGCTAAACCAGACCAAAACCTCCATGACTGCTGCTGCCTTTCAATGGCCAGTCATCTTCCATACCGGTCACTCCAGTTCCGTGATCGCTCAGCTGGAGCGCCTCTTTCTTTAGCCCCACTGAGTGTCGGCCAAACACTCATCTGCAGGGGTTCACCTTCCAGCTGCCTGCCTTTGCTCCATCGAATCTGCTCTCTCTTGCTCGCTCGCTCGCTCTCCTGCACCAGCTTTCCTCTATCTGCTTCCTTCTCCATTAACCTCCCGCTCTTTCCTGTTCTCCCCCTAGCCGCCTCGCGCTTCTATTTATCACGGGGACGTGGATCAGATGTGGCAATTAGCAGTTACCAGGTACAATTAATGATGTGAACAACTCCTCACCTGTGCACTTAAGCTAGGATCGCCCGCATCATGAATTCCCCGGGAACCAATCGGCCACACATACTCGCTAAGCCGCAAGTGAGGCGATTATTTATTTAAAAGGTTGCCTTTTTGATTTGAGCTGTGGACCCACTACATCACACTGTGCAGTTGTTATACAAGAAAAAAACCTGTGTGCGAAATTGTGGATGAAGCCTTGTGGATATGGTTTCTTCAGGAACGTCGAAGAGGTATAGTACATACCTTAGAAATATTTTTCTACATGAAAATAGGTATGCGTCGGATTAACCGGCCAAAACGGCAACCGGCCATGGGCCAGTCCTGAGGTGGTCAGTTAAGAGGGATTGTACTGTAGGTGAAAAGTTGTGCTCTTCTTAATATAAATGCTGAAAATACTTATTATGATTCTACTTATGGGAAGTTAATAAGTTGAACTCCAAGAAATGCATATTTTGAGAGTGCAAAATTAATCTTGTTCTTGTGCAAACAGGAGTCTGGGTGATAAGTTACATAACTGAAAAAACTGTAGGTCTCCTAAACTAAATGTGTGGTAGATGGATTTCTGGAAATGTTGACATGTTACTTAGTTCATCTCAGATGCATTTTTGTGAAGGTCACCTACCTAACCAAACTATGGCGTTTTAGACTTCTCTGGTTTATTGTTTTGTGATTTTTCATGTTGTTACTTCAACCACATCATAAAGATCTACCTGGGTGCTGCAGAAAGTGAAGTAATTCTAGATTCATATCACGGATTCTTTTATAGAACAGTGTACATTAGATCATTTTTAAAACAGTATATTTATTGCACACAATGAATTTGTTTTTTGTAACAAAACCTTATAGGTATATCTGCTTTGTTATCAGGATTTCTGAAGTTCATATACCTCTTTTTTAAGTCACATTACAGTTTAATACTGCAAAAGCAATTATGTTGTCTTGTCACGTCAATTGCTTTTCATAACATGGCATCCAGGAGTTCATTTTCCCTCAGTTTTATACTCCAAATGAAAACATATATGAATTGATATAACATCAAGTCCATTTATATATTTTTCATAAACATATGTTCAGATATGTACAAGTGTAAGTACTCGACTTAACACTTGCTTTCCAGAAGAAGAACAGAGTAAAAGGCAAAGTCCAATGAAATAAGAAAAACAATAATCATTCTTAAGTAGTGTATATCCACTGTCAGCTCAGTTCTGATAAGAATTCTTCATATATTTGACAAAAAACTGATTGTCTCCTCACTCAGCATCAGTGTCCAAAAATAATCATGTTTTTTTCTTTGAAACATATCATGTATTGGTCCATCAATTAAGGTGTTAATAGTAATGCACCCTACCGATTGTACCAGTGCCAGTGCCTAGAATGTCAGGCTGACCGTTCCTCCAAATTTCTCGAATGATTCGTTCCCTCTCCTCCAAGCGTTGAGCCCGTTCCAGTTCCTCTGCTGACGTGAACACATTGACATTCAAAGTTCCATCAGATTGACTGTGGTTGCCTACTGCAATCTCTGTGGTAGGGTTGGGGGCCTCTGTTTCTTCTTCTTCACTTTCATCATCATCATCATCATCCTCTTCTTCACTGCAATCCTTTAGGATCTTCTTTCCGGCTATAATCTCTGTTCGTGGTTTACAGGAGATGCGAATGACCAACAGGCAAAGTGTTAAGATTAAGCCAAAGCACACACCGATAACAAAATAAAGTCCAAAGCTTTCTGGATTATCTGTAAAAGAACATAATTTCACAAAGAATAAATGTATAACCCCAATGCTAATTCAGTACCATGGTATCTCATCTTATCACAATTTATAGTCTGCAGACAACCAATAAATTTGTTTAAATGTGGATGGGAACAGTTAGATAGTTCATTAAATGTGACAAAATTCTTACCCAATCTAGAGTCTCATGAAGGTGCAGCTCAAAGTAGGGATCATGTCATCTGACTGATAGCAAGCGTGTGAATACAACAGATAAATATATTCAAAAAACACCCCTGTTAAACATGTAAATGTGTACGGTTTGTGTGGAGAATGCCTTTCATGTATTAAAAATAAACATAACTTGTTGCAAATGGAAAACATTCCGTAAAATGAGATTATACATTGGCATTCGAAAGTATCATTGGAGTGGTAGTAAAAGTGTAGCTGACTGTATGTGGTCTCTGTTGCACACAGTTGTGATGATGCAGTCAGGGTTAAAAGCAGGTGAGGTCTTACTGCTGTTGATAGCAAAGATTTACAGAAGATGTGAAGTCCTGCAGTCAATACATTGGGAACAATCAATGTGTCTAATGACTATGATACCTGCAGATCTATGGACCACAGACAAGGCTGCACAGCTTCTCTGTTCTGACTGCATATCTAAACGAATCATTAAAGTTAAAATTACTGCTTTACTTGTAAATGACAAAAATCCCGTATCAGTATATATATTAGACCGCATTACTGCATTAAACATTATTTTTAACGTCCTTTTATTCTGAAGCATTACTGTAAATGTTGCCTTAATAAATTCATTAAATTTTGCTAGCCATGAAGATGTTGCTTCACTTATGATTTTAGTTGTGTACTAAAACAGTGTAATGCATGGGGTGGATGAAAGTGGGGCCAGAATTTTAGAAAAGGACACCTATGAGTATTGGATTTTCAGTAGCAGATTTTGCCTCCGTCCACTACAAAGAATTTGAATGAGTTCTCCCCAGACGTGTTTTCTCACTCCAAGAATCTCATCTGGCCACACGAGACTAAACAATGTATGAAAATTTGCAATTATACTAGCTACTTATTACTTCTTCAGCCAACATATACATTTTGAGTTCTTAAAAATTATTATTCATTGTTATTCACTTTAGATATCTTTGCATGGATATGTAAATACTTTAACAATACGTTGAAAAATGAACTATTGTAAGGACCTTTTTTAGTTATAGATTGTGACCAGTCTTGGTGACAGACTCTACAGACTGCTGTTTATAAGCCGTGCCCATCAGTCAGATGATGACTCCTTTTGATGGCAGTTACAAATTAAGAGATAACTTTCAGAAATTATTTAAACATCTTAAAATTTAGAAACAGTTAAGTAAGGAAATTACTGAGTGACTAAGAGTCTAATTCACAGGAATGGAACTGATAACAGATTATCTATATTGCATTACTCATACTTATTCACTCTGTGGTCTACAGATATTAAAATTTCACAATTATGAAGTTTTGAGCAATACATTTTATTTCACATCAATCATGTACACCTTCTCAATTAGATATTTTAAATCATTTTACAAAATATTGCAAATTTTTCAAAACTGTATAAATAAGCATGACATCATCTCATCTTTAAAAACAAACTTTAACTCATACTGCACACCCGTTCCCTTTGTAGTTGATTTAGTAAACCAGAACACATTGCTTTGATACACCTAAATGTTTTAATCTCTTGTTGGTGTAACTTAAATTCGTGATTTATAGTGACTTTTGTAATAAATTCTAGGGGTTAGAAGGGATAGACTATTCCTTGGTAATTGAACGTTCAGTGTAATTTGAGGTAAAACATAAATATGCTAAAAATAAAGAACAAAGCCCCAAAATAAACTCTTTATGTAAAATACACACTGTTTATTAATTAATACTAAATAAATGTGGAAATGCACAACTTGAATAAACATTAGTCATTAATTGAAACAATACTTGGCATATTTCTGCATTAATGCTTTATTTACTCTTATATTTGGTTGATCTGTTTCAAAATGCCACATGACAAAAATATCCCAAGATTACAAAAGGGCTGTGTGTATATTAAGTTTTTAATTTTTTACAAGTAAAGTGTATGCAGTTTACATGTGACCATCAATCAATGGTGACACCACACTCATTTAATCAGCTAAGTCTAGAATGTATTAAAGCAGAGCATGTGGTATAAATAATGGAATGTTTCAGTGATGTACAAATGATAAATATATATTTACATCAGATCAAACTCTGCTGCATTAACTTAAAAGTTCACCATGACAGACACATTAAACATAGCTCATATGGACAAATATGATAATTTTTTTTAATCCTTTATTCACCATATACAGTTTCTTATATTAGGAATTTATCATTTTCTGCATACCCCAACGTATCTCTCCAGAGAGTTTTTGGGGTCAGAATGGAAGGTCAGCTATTTATAGAGTACCCCTGAAGCAAATGCAGGTTAAGGGCCTTGCTCAAGGGACCAATGGAGTAGCACCAGGAATCAGACCAGCAGCCTTTGAGTTACCAACCCAGATCCTTTAGCCAGAGAGCTAAATACTAAAGATGTCTTTAAGCTTAACTGTAGATAATATACTTTATGTACAGTGTGTACACCCACATACAGTATATGTATGCTTAGCAATTTAGGATATACCACAAACAGGCTTCATGGTTGCAAAGGAGAAAAATGTTTTTGTAAGTCCTCTGCGGGAGCTTTTTGCACATGGAATTCAGACAATACAAAAGTGAACCATCACAGGTCAGTAGCACAGTTTAGTTTGATTTGTTCTTTGAAACAAAAGAATCAAAGTGTAAAGGGAAGGCAAACGTTGGAGGCACTTACACCAATTTCTGGAGTTTAGTTATATTTTCCTGGTTTGTGATGCAAATGTGAGCACTTAAACAGGCTACTTTGGCATTAGGAGGAAAACATGGCCATTCCAGGGACCTGCCCTCTCTATCTGATATATTTTCAGCCATGTAAGGTACAATCAGAAGAGGAATATTAGATATTTAGCCAATTTGGTAGTAGGACAGGAAGTGCAAAAATGTCCTAAAAGTGTATTTAATGCTGTGTATCAAAAGCTTTGAGGTGCTCCAGTTTCAGCATCAGCCAACAATGAGTGTCCTCCAGTGCAACCCCGAACTTTGGTGTGATTTTCTGATTTCTCTGCATGAAAAAAAATCATTATTTTTTTGAAGCTGTACTGTTTCTTTTTCACCTATTAACATCATTAAATGTATTACCTTTTATGTAAGCATAGGCTGCAAAACTGTTGCTAAGAAGGTGCATCTCTTTCCTGACATCCATTTTGGAATTTGGTGGTTTCTCCTGCCACAAAAAAAATTGTATGTAGTTTAAAATAGGTAGAAATTCTTTTGCGCAGAACTTTAGCTTTGCTGGTAAGCAATTAAAAATCTACTTAATTAGGTTTAGTCCTTTATATTATATACCACCTTTAACAAAACAAAGAAATTTGAAAAACATGAATTACATTACAAAAAGGAAAAGATAACATACTGAAAATCATTAGACCAGGTAAGAATTTGAGGAAATACAAGTATACAATTAAATACTTACAACCAATCAATATTCAATCAGACCTGTGTCCAGAAATACTACTGGAGGTTTCTTTATATCAACGGCAATACCTATGCTTAATGCCTCACTGTGACTGTGACAAGCCAAGTCAGATGTTATCTTCTTGTTCACAAGTCATGTGTGTATTTGAGGAGGGTTGTTTTGGTTTGTTGTAATAGTTCTTGAACATCTGTAAAACTCTAAATTTCCTTCTTGGGGCAAATAAAGTATCTATCTATCTATCTATCTATCTATCTATCTATCTATCTATCTATCTATCTATCTATCTATCTATCTATCTATCTGTTTACATATACAGCTTTGGTTAAAAAGAACATTCTATTTAAACACACATGAGAAAGTGTGAGTGTGAAAAGTGAAGAAAAAACTATTTCATTGCATTATCTATATCCATTTCACCCAGGTAATATTGAGTGCAAGGTAGGAAACAATCTTGGACAAGTTTCAGCCACTTCCACACTCACTCAATCTAAAGTTACCAATTTACTTAACGTGCAGATGTTGGAGGAAGACTAACTAATCTGGGAAAATATCACACAGACATGGGGAAAATTTATAAGTCGCCATATAAGTACAGTAATGTCTTCACGTTCACAAAGGTTAGGAAAGAATACCCCAGCAAATGTGAAAATTTGCAAATAATACCTTAGATCCTAACACACAGATAAGCACCCATGATTAGGTAAACAGACCGGTTTAAACAAGTTGAGCTTTAGCACTGTTTCAATCTATCGTACTGTAGTACTAGGGTGTTGTACCATGTTAGCCATTATGAATGTAATAACACCTTTTATTGGCTAACTAAAGTAAAAAGATTACAATATGCAAGCTTTTGAGGCAACTCAGGCCCCTTCTTCATGCAAGACATCTTGAGCCAATAAAAGGTGTCATTTTGCTTGACTTCTCACTAAATCTATTGTACTGGAAATAACATTCACAGTTCTTTATATTTTAACAGTGATGACAAGCTGCATCAGCCTGGGATGAGCCACCTATTGCATGAGCTGGTATTCCATAACCAGTTTTCAGGGTACCTATAAAAATGGCAAGCTTGCAATGGAGAACTGTCCTTTTAAGGACTGCAAAGCACCTAAAAGAAACCCTTTAAAAAGGAGAATCCATTATGGCATACTGCTCCGATGCCACACTGGTGTCAGGAGTCAAACATCCTACCCCGGTTTGGTGATGGAAGAGTGCTAATCTTTGGCCACCCTACTAACAAACTATATACTTTAAATACTGTGGTTGGCACTTGCAAAAGGGGCATTTAACTTCTAGACACATTTTCACACTCTAAGGACTTCACCTCTTCTGCAGCCGAAGACATAACAACTAAGTTGTTTAATTAAGTATAATACTGGTAGATATCTCATGTTCCCTTCTTCTTTTGAGAGAAGTAGTTGAAAACAAGAATTTGTTCACTTTGGAACATGATATGAATCGAGAAAGTACGTCATTTTTAGAGAATGCCAAAAGAACAAACAAGTGAACAGTCGCCTGGCATGCAGCATTCCCCCATTGTTCAGTTTGGCGAGACTATCAACAAATCAGTGGGTAGCATTTTCTCTAAATAAACAAAAACTCACAGCTACTAGAACAGAAATCTGCAAGTCCATTTTACTGTGGAAACAGCAGAGGAGTGCAGCAGAGACTGTTATACCACAGTGTCCACAAAGACATGAATTTGGCTACAATCCACACAGCAGTTAAAGTTTTTTTTCCTGAGAAAGTGATAAAAACATCACAGATAGAGAAAAATATTACATTTTATGCTACAATGTTTTATTTTTATTTAGTGAATGGTTAAAACATGTCATTAAATACGAGAACAATGTCAGGATCCATGGAATAGTTGCATCAACATCTGGATTAGTAAAGAACAAACTTTTTAGATTCAAATGTGAAACTGCTGCACATGATAATTCTCCCAAGGGAAAGCAAAATTCATCACTTACCTGAACAAGTATACCATAAAGTGGAGCAATCAAAACACCTCCAGCTCATAAACTCAAGTTCATATTTTTTGTTAGTCTGTGAACGACATGCCGCCTGCAAAGGTGTTCTCCACCAGCTCTTGAAGATAATTTATTTTACTGTAGCACTGAAACAAAGCACAGACATCATGCAGCATGAGTGGAAATGTATTTGTCCAGGTTAAATGAGACTCCGCTCTTGAATACGCAGGTTGCTTTAATGAACTGCTGTTTTTAGAAGCCTTTCTAGTTAATTCCTGCTGAGGCAGAAGAGATTCAAATGTCTCATAGAATGGAAAGCACACCCATTTGTTGCCAGACCACATATTCTGCACTGGTCCCCAGCCAAATTAACTCTCTGCACCTCAACGTAGAGGCAGTGTCTGTGGTTGCGATTTGAAGTCAGAATGAAAGACTGCGTGCCAGGAAATCCTATTGTGAATTTCCAGCTCAGAGTGAATTCATATCTCCTTATCCTTATTCTCAGCACATAAACAGCAGGCTGTTAATAGTCTCCAAATCGAAATAAGATCTAGTCAGGTTTATAAAGCAGTCCTTCAAGCTCCAAGGAGAATGCTTCTATAGTTTGAAACAATAACTCTCTTATTATATTTAAATTTACCAGCATGACAGTTACTTCAGGACTTATAAAATGTCTGTACTCAAGTGTAAATGATCTTAGCAGCTAAGATAAATGATTAGATTTTGAAAAGAACAGTATTATTTATTCAAGCTGTCAGGAGTTCAAGAGCAGCAGTCATGACTGGCATAAGGACTGTGGTCCAGATGTTACACTAAGCAAAATTATTTTGCTTTTCACTAGGAGATTTGGGGGGTCATGCACACACAATAAGGGTTAAACAGACAGTAAACACAGAAGCATAAAAAGATAAAAGAATAGAAGTAATTTCCCAAAGCTATTCCGATTTTGAGGTAGCATTTCTTAACTAGCTATGAACTTTCCACTTCCAAAACAGCACATAACTAAAGATTAATAAGTAAAAATTAAAATAAACAAACACGTTATAAGTGCTCGACCACTCACTGACATAACATGAAGAAAGGAAATAAAACACAATAATACATTAAAGAAAGTATTCTCTGACACAACCCTGGCCATTAATTATATCCAGTGTCTGCACCATAGTACAGAGAAAAGCAAGTGAGTAGCAATCACAAGAGAAAGCAGTATGAAGAAGCTATCCACAAGTATACACGTCCAGGGTAGAAGCCTTTTTCCCTTCTGGTATACTCAGCCTAGTTCTCCACTGCAGAATTTAAAGTTTGGAACGAGAGACCTGGAATTTAAACCAATAAGCTAAACCACTGCTTTTAAGTTTCTATTGTATTTTGCTGCCTACAGAGTTGCCAGGTGAAAACTGTGAGGTTTTGTATATGGAAAAAACAATCAGAAATTCAGCAAAAATGAAAGCTTAGCAATGACAAAAAACAAACAATTAAGCAAAATTGATGCTTTCGTTGTCCATGGGTGATATTTAGGGGTAAATGGAAGTAATCTTAACTATTATACAAGTCACATAAAGTTATTATATCTCACAATGTGAATCAAGTATGTAAAACAAATAAAAGAAGACTTGATCAAGTATGTTGTACATACTAAAAAGAGGTGAACAAGCAACCTACAGCAATTCAAAAAATCTAGTTCTTCATATTTGGGCAGAGAGTGAAAAAAGTGTGTGGCCATGGTATTTTTATGCTAGCTTGGATCATTTGGGCCCTGGTGTTTAAATGTGGTTAGAGGAGAAATTGAGTACTTTCTAAATCCCATCTGCAGTCGTGGACACAAAAGTGGACACGCTTTAGGTCTTTGACTTCAGCGTACCAACACAGGGTTAAGTGGCTAATGACTAATCAAATTGTCACTTGGCACTACATGGCATCATTAAAAAATGTGCTTCTACTTACCTCTGTTGGTTCTTGCAGTGAAGATTTAGTGTAGCGTTCACTGTGGTAATCCTCTCTCCACTTTGTTCATATCTTTTTGTGATCAGTTTTACTGATGGCCAAATGTTACCATAAAACTCTGTTCATCTCATTGGCCAGTTAGCTCAGGATATTAACCAAAGTGTCTGATGGGAAGATAAGTATAATTAAAAGAATTATAATTTTAATTCAGAAAAACAGCTTATGTTGATTATTTCCATAGGGAAACAATATCCCAAAAAAAGCTTCACAGTAAATGAGTGTACAGCTGGAGCACTGAAGGATAAATGACTCACTTAAGGTCACACAGAGTATTGGTTAGGGTACTAATAACCTGGTCATTCTCACTTCAGTGCCTTAACTTCCAGGAAATCCTGTCAAGATTAAAAGTTAAACTGACAAAAGATCAATGACAATTTGTAACACTTTTCAAGTATGACTACTCAAAGACTGCTGACAGGGCAATACTGTGTTCTTGTGCTGTCTGACATATGGTAAGCAGAAGCTTACAAGACAGAAATTCAACATGAACGCCCTATGAACTTGTAGGTAAGAGCTGAACAATAAGATGAAAGCTAAGCTGCCTGAATAGTCTGAGGTGTTAGAGTAAAGCTGACCAATTTAGCCAATTGTTCAAGAGAAGAAGAAAATAACCTGCTCAGCTATAAATAAAACTTTTGTGGTTGACTTGCATTACAGCAATGTAATACACATTTAATATGTTTAGTATTCTGTTTATTTTCATAAAAAAAACAGAGTTTATCTTTAACTGTAATAAATCAACAGCAATCTCCCATATCTCTGAAAAGTCCAACCAGAAATTCGTGAGAATGCACTGAAGTGGGAATGCGAAGCGTCACAAGTCAGAAATCCAGAAATTCAAGGGGTTTTCCTTGTGTTGAATCAGGAGATGATTAGTTACTTTGATTAAATCTTCAATTAGCTTAGTTCTGTTTCTCATAGCAAGCCTTCAAACAAATCAGACGTAACAATAAACATCCTGAGAGTGTGTCATGGACTTCTTTAATTGTGAAGATAGAGTTTTTTCCCAGGAAGAATTGTCATGTAATTCAAGAGTTGTGCAA
The DNA here is from genome assembly GCF_016835505.1 of Polypterus senegalus. NCBI lineage: Eukaryota > Metazoa > Chordata > Cladistia > Polypteriformes > Polypteridae > Polypterus > Polypterus senegalus. Next base: position 38,563,549 of record NC_053170.1, on the reverse strand, counting down.
TGAATTTTCACATTTGCAATAAATATGTGGTGTATTTACCAAGCAGAGCTCTGTGAGAAGAATGTCTTTTATCTGTTTACTAGAATAGAACATAAGAATGCATTACTTTTGTGATGGACGTGGGAGCAGATGTGCTAGATGGCAGCCCCACTGGGATGCAGCTGTGCCTCAGATTCTCGCAGGTCTCCATGGGAATTGGAGTTTGGCATAGCCCTGTTGGGTTCTGTAGGGACAGTCAGGGGTAGCTGCAGAGCCCTACTTTGGTTTTCCACCACATCTGGGAATACTTCCAGATAAAGCTGATGGTCCACCTGAAGTGCTCTCAAGTGCAGCATAATAGGGACCACCTCACTTCACTCAGGGAGCCAGAGTCAGGAGAAAGTGGAAGAAGCTTGCCGGAGGAAGAGTGGAGGTGGAAAGAGAGAGAGAGAGAAGACAGAGAGGGAAGAGATGAAGTGCTGTTTTATTGACATTAACTACATAGTATCACAATTAGTGTGCCTCCATTGTAATTGTATTGAGAGGACATACCCCCTGCATGCATCACTCTTGCGTTGCAAGATTAGGGTACTTGATTGTCGGTCAAAAAAAAGGCATTCTTTTCTTACCAGCCCTGTATGTGGTTGGTTTGATCAACCAGATCACAGATGAATCTACACATTATGTGCTCAGCTACTATCTGATCTGATTTGTGAGACAGAAAAAAGATCTGAGGTTGAATGACATGCTAGGTATGATTGGATTGACTGGTACTTGTGTGAGTTCTTTTATGCAAACTTGTATGCATGTGTGGGTTTGTTTTTATACAGCGACTGACAATATACTAGTAGAAATGTTTCCCATAATGCAAAGTATTCCTGTAAATAGATTGGTCTTGTTTCGCATCACATTTATACATCATGTGAACCACTCCAGGGTTCACTTGGTGCCATGCCAAGACCCCTGTTTCCAAAGGATCTCGGTATAATTGTTTTGGTCCAAACCAGAGTGAGCTTAGCATGTTCATATCTACCTAAACCAATCAGACTATGTAAACAGTCTCTCCAAAGTTAGAAAACAACGCTCCAAATTAACTTATTGTAAAAATGCCTTCAGATAGCAGGTGAACACAGCACAAGGTTTTTGGATATGAGGTCCCCCACCACTTCTATACAAAAATGTTCAAGACAGTCCATGCTGTTGATTTCAGGTGCCCAATCAGGCTTATTATAAAAGATGGCACAGAAAATATAATGTATGACATGTCAGAGCCAACAACAACTCTCCATCGGACTAAGAGGGTTTATAAGGTAACAAGTTACAAGTCATATCTGTCTTTTTAAAAATTCACTACTTTCAATAAAAGAACATCTTATGAATGTATATAAGAAAAGAGATATAAAATAAGAAAGTCAGATATATTACTATAAATTTACAATTGTACATGAATTTAACATGCAAAATAGTTAGCAAACACAGATTTAGTAGTTGTGCTACTATGCTCAGAAATAGTAATTGGCTAAAATATATTTCTGTAACACATATTTTATTGATAAAATGTGTCTGCAATACAACAAAAACTACAGTTCATGTTCTCTTAATGTGGCTTTTCAGCAGTAATAAGATAAAAATAAAACACAGAAGAAAAATGTGCTGCCACTCAGAACAGTGCATACTCTGGACATTCAGACTTAGTGTCTTCAGTCTGGGGCAGTGACCTTTTGTTCATTCAGATTTCTCAGAGATAAACCTAGCAGTACTGTTAGTGAAATTAGTGCGTGTTCATTTAAACAAGAAAAACATATTTGCCTAGAGGCTGGTGGGAGTCCAAAACAAACATGCCTCGTCCTGTTATTAAAAAAGACACCATGTCCCCTTTCTAACAGAGTTAGATAAAGTTATCTGGTCAATTAGTTAATAGCTAACCAAACAAGATAGGTAGAAGTGAATGGTCTCTGCTGGTTTGTACACATTCTATTGTGGTTTGTACACATTTTAATGAGCTTAATCAACTAAATGTTGCTTTTCTTTCTGACAATTCCTTTTAATCCTTAACTGTCAAAAGTAAAAGTCATATTACCAAACAGAGGTTGGGTAAGTATCAGAACCTATTAATGTAAGGAAGAAATCATGCACTTGTGCAAAGTTGCAAAATTGGGCTAAATAGCTAGAATCCCTGGCCTTCTCCCAGATCAGAGCTGAATACATAAGGGTGACCTAAAAATTAATTCGCTGAAGTAAACAAACAGCAAACTATTATAAGGCACCATTCTATAGTGAAAACAATCTTACGGTTCTGACACATAGTACAACTCTCTACATATATATTTTTTACAATGTCAGAAGTGTGTATTGAATAGGCAGCCTTAAATCCAGGCAAGCCTTGGGATGAGAATTTGGCCCACTTAATCTTTATCTGAGCAAAATCCTTCTCTATTCTGAGATGTAATGCTGTGTTGACCCGGCCGCGACGCCATGAGGGACCGGATGTGGGTCTGCACCCACCCTGGATCACATGGAGGTCGCCTTCCTGGTTGCTCTGGGGGCCACGGGTACAAGGCATGGAAGTTCCACCCTGTAGGGGCCAGTGGTCACCGCCAGGAGGCGCCCCAATGCCTTGGGGACCTGTTACCCCAGCACTTCCGCCACACCAGGAAGTGCTGGGGGGAAGAATTAGGACGGCGCCCGGAGAGCTGCCGGGAGGACAGCCGGCACTTCCGCCACGCTGGGGCGTGGCTAGAGGAGGAATGCCGGGAACACCTGGGGCTCATCCGGGTCCTGTATAAAAGGGGCCGTCTCCCTTCATTCAAGGCTGGAGTCTAGTGGAAGCAGGACGAGGCAAGAAGAGAGTGTGGAGGCGGCCCGAAGATAAGGCATTGTGAGGCCAGGACTGTGTTTGGGGTATTGTGCACGTGACTGGGTCTTAGTGACCAATTATTGTAAATATTGTTTGTGAATAAACGTGTGGTGGTATTTTAACAACATGTCCGCCTGTCTGTTTTTATTAAGCTGAACTGAGTAAAATATCAACGCTCCATCTATCCATCCTTCATTTTAGAACATAAAACATTTTACAAATGAGAGCTGACCATTTGGCCATATTGTTTGCAAATAGCTAAACTGGCCGATTTATCTGAAACAGATATTTTTAGAAAGCTGTCAGGGTGTAGGTTAGCATGGTGGCGCAGTTACAGCACTTCTACCTCACAGTTAGGAGACCAGGGATTGCATCTGTGCATATAGTTTGCATGTTCTCCCCATGTCTGTATGGATTTCCTCCAGGTGCTTTGGTTTCCTCCTACTGTCCAAGAACATGCAGTTTAGGCGAATTGGCGACACCAGATTGGCCTTACTCTGTGTTTGGTGTGTGAGGGTGTACTCAGCCTGAAGTGAACTGGTGCCCTGTTCAGAGTGTGGTCCTGTCTTGCACCATATTTTAACTGGGATAGGCTTCAGCCCAAACACCCCATGACCTTGGTCTGGATTAAGTGGGTTAGAAAATGACTGTTAGGGTCTCTGCTTTAAGTATATGGCTCTGAAGTGTTGTTCAGGTTTAAAGAAGTCCTTCTTCTTTTCTGTACTGTGGTTCTCCCTTAATTTAAATTGATATGCTTGATTGATTATATGTTTAATTTCTTTGCCCATGCCCAATAAATCAGGGATGCATGTTCTTGTTTGTACAGCTTCTAGTCTTGTTAGGTAGCATAGAGACCAGAGCTGCAAACATTTTTTGAATGCACTTATTACAATATCTGACTGTGGGAAGCCAGTCATGTGCAGGCAGGCTATAACTCACTAAAGGTATGACAATAAATTCAACATAATGCATATCTTCATTATCAGAATCATGCAGGAATGTTTACGTCACCATTGGAAGACGTAACTTGAGATAACCACTTTACAGTAATTTAAGCAAGGCAATTAGAGAATGAACAATTTACTGCCTTGTAGAGTGTAATTACTACATAAACCACCCAACAATGACATGAAATCAGTACATTTCCAGAGTGTTATATTCAATTACATTATTGATTTTATAGCTTTAAGTCAATACATTGTAACATCCCACACCACATTTATTGAAATGGGCTTAGTGTAATCCGTCAATACTGAATATTTTTATTTTCTATTATAGTAAAACAAGAACATTAATATATATCAAATTACAGAGTAGATTAACATAATAAACTCTCAGTCCACAGCTTATTCATTACAAAATGTGAACAATAATTCAGAAATAATGTAGTTAAGAGTGAAGCATACAATATAGTGTAATGTTTGTAATGTCAAAACCACCTTAACAAATGCCACCCTTTGAATAATAATTGTGGTTAATATTCATCTGTTTAGTAAATGAAGGGTAGCATGGTGGTATAAGGCTAAATGGATAACCAGCTCATGATAGATCATGCTAAATGCGTACAGAGTAAAGCATTTTGATCATTCACACATAAGGTCTGATGACACACTGATAATAGAACTCTGTAATTTAACTGTAATGTTTCTATTTAAAAAAGCAAACTTCAGACTGGTTGAACAATAAATGTGTTGTATACAGAGTAAAAGACTGGTCTCATTTAGATGGCATTGCCCAGGATTATAGAGAGAGAGAGAGAGCGAAAATGGCATCTACTCATTTCAATGACCACACACAAAATAACTGCTGTGCTTGGCAAGACGCCTTGTTGAGACGTGGACAGGAAAACTCTGTTAAGTGTTGGAAAAAAGTATCAGTAAATACCATGATAAACTATAAACAAAGCCTGGAAATAAATATATTGAGATGGCAAGTGAAAAGTGTTTCAATTTCTAACAACACTTAATTATCAAGTAATAAGTGTACTACACTTTTTTACTAATTATTTTATATCAATAATACTAGTGTATTAGTAAATTAACTTCATTTCATCGATGGAAGAAAAAAATGCAAAATCCAGCATACAATATAAACAAATCAGGCTGCATGTTAATTTCTAACTGTAATGGAAATCCAAAGCTTTATTTTTATTATATATGTTGCAATTAAAATAAACTCAATGAATACAGTGCTAATTGCCTGCAGTTAGTTATTACATTGTTTCATCCATCCATTTTATGAGACCTTTATTCCTGTGTGGGATTATAGGGAGATAATCTAACCTAGTCTAGCAACAAGACAAAAAACTAACCCAAGATGGGACAGTCACTCCAGTTGAAGCCACCAGCTAATGTTTGTGGCATGTGGGAGGAAAGCTGAAGAAAATCCCCTTGCAGACATGACAGCCTTTGGGAGCTGTGAGGTACTGTCAACTAGACACTGCGCCAGTGCTGCCCAGAAGTCTGATAATTTGTTTGTATTGTGGTGCATATGAATATTCACTAACTACATAGCATCACAAAAAGCCAGCAATACAATGCATTACTCTGTTTAACTGATAGTTTCATTAAAAGTAACTGTCAACTAACAAGTGCCAAATACTGGAACTTTTAAATATATCTTTACAATTGCAGCACTTGCAGTTTAAGAAACTTGTTGAAGCTTTCACGCTAAGTTACAGATCTGTCAAATCAACAGTGCCAAATTATTTTTTAAATATATCTAAATTGGAGTATTTGGAGTTTAAGAGGAGTGCACAGGATTTCATGCTGAATTATAGAACTGTCTAATCATAAGTGCAAATATTAATATATCTTTAAAATCTGAGTGCTTGCAGTTTAGGAAACATGCTCAGGGTTTCATACAGAATTGGAGAACTGAAATATGTTATCCTGGCTGTCCATTTTCTGTTTAGTTCATTTCAGTGAGACAGGGAATTTTCTTCTATACCAGGCAATGTCCTGAGCAAGGCAGGAGCATGCTTGGATTGGACACTCAACATACTTATTTATATTCTAATACTCTCTCATAACTAGGCAAGATGGAGCTGTCAGTCAATGTAACATGCATGTTTTTCTGGATGTAGAGAGAAATCCAAATTATCCAGAAAAATAAAAATTCAGAAATAGGGTGAGCATCCAAATGTCATGTGGATGGCAACCAGCGGTCACATTTAAGTATCTGGACATATGAGCTAATGTCTATAAACACTGTACCACCAAGCTGTCCAGGATTGGTCAAGAAATAGTGTAAAAAAGTCAGATCTTAATTTACTTATGAGTTTTAATTTTCAAAGTTTCAAATGAATTCATTTCTTTATTTGAAACTTTGCACTCTGTATAGTATTATCTTGGAAATCCCCAGTATGAGTGACACCAACTTGTTTTTTAATTTGAATGTTTTTATGGCAGTTTCTCAAAACAGAGGTGTCTTTCATCGCCATTCTTTGAAGTCTGGCACATCACTGTTGGCAATACTGTACACAGGGCACACATTTTTATGTGAAGATTTCATTTTTCTTCATGGAGATTGCATTGAAATATTTATGTTCACACCTAATGTTGCCATCTAATGGTTTACACTTTCCACCACACAAAGTGACTACCACATTGTGGAAATACTCCACCCATTGTTATATATCTGTGGTGGGCTGGCGTCCTGCCCGGGATTTTTTCCCTGCCTTGCACCCTGTGTTGGCTGGGATTGGCTCCAGCAGACCCCTGTGACCCTGTAGTTAGGAAATAGCGGGTTGGATAATGGATGGATTGTTATATATATTTGGTTAGATTAGATAAACTTTATCCACACATTTTCAGAACTACTCTATCTAATTCGGAGTGACTGGGAGCCACAAACTATTACGTAAGGTGAGGATCAACTATGGAAGGGGACACCAGTCCAAAGATACATATAACCACACTTAGACATACATAGCTTACTTAGGCTATGTCCACGCTACAACATTTTCATTTAAAAAAGTCTGTTCTGCATGTGTTAAACCAAAATGATCTTTGTCCATTCTAGTGTTTTCACATTGTTTATGAAAGTATCTCCACCTATGCTTAAAAGACTGACGACATATATGACGTACATGTTCACCTACACTAGGCATGAGCATATCAGAGTAAAAATCTCTGAAGGATTGGCGACACTGCTCGCCACAGGATTTATCACAAAATTATAGAGATGGGCAAATTATGTGCCTTTTGCACATGTTTGCAGCATTCAAACTGTACAAAAACGCAATTTAGATGCATACAGATAAGCACATGCACCATGGAAAACAACCTCTGCTATGGTGGAATATTTTTTTCCATGATGGATGACCAGTAATAAGCAGGATCCAATCAGGAAAAAGCCACATAATAAGTACAAACAACTCAGAGCACGATTACAATATACATTTTTTTACACTCACTCACATCACATCATGCTGAGGCTGGATCTTTGGAAGATTAGGACTCTGGAGAGCATTTTCAAAAAATCTTCATTTTTGAGGTATTGAAACATCAGGGTAATGTGGTCAAAGGTTGATAACAAAGGCTAACGTCAATTAGACAATTAACGTAATTTACAGATAAAGTTAACTAACCTAACCATGCATCAATTTTGTACATTTGATTTTGGGCACTATTGTCTGTACTAACAGCATTAGAAATTAAGCAGAAAATAATCTTGTTTGGAAAGGCAATCAGTTTCACTGCACACTCACACCTTTTCACACCAGGCTGATTTTGTATCAGCAGTTTGCTTAAAATACAAACATTTTGGGTGTGAGAGAATATTCTAAGAAAGCTCACATGTACACAAGGAGTTCATGCTTACTCCACATAGGCAAATGCTGCAGTGTATCTTAAAATGCAGCTGAGAGGAGGTATAAGGCAGTGGTGCTAACCATTGTACCCAGGGCCGGATTTAGATGAAAAGAGGCCCTAGGCTATTCCACTTATGAGGCCCTTTCACCTCCCATTTTTAAGTTTGTTCAAATTGCTAACAATTTGAATGTAGGGCCCTCTTGATCTTGAGGCCCTAGGCTGAAGCCTAGTTAGCCTTTAGGAAAATCCGGCCCTGATTGTACCACTACATAATCCTGAATCAATCATGCTTCTGTGTAAGTGATTTTGTCTTTTCTTTGTTATATCTGAAATATGTAGGGATATACACTATTTGGGTTGTCTATGGTAGTCAAGTCAGGTTCGTGTTTGTTCTTTATCAGTGATAGGATCATTGTGTACCAGCAGCTCTCTTAACTGATAGTGGCAGTGAGGGGAGCCTACACCCTGATCGGTATCAGTTAGCCATCCCCAGTCAACAAACCAGCAAGCTTGTGAAATATAAGAATGAAATGTTTGGATTTGCTAATGAATGCTGTAGCAAACAAAAAGGAAAAATCTGCAAAAAAAAAAAAAAAAAAGCTCAGTGCTTCTAATTCGTATGTAAAATATATAGATAGCAAATATAGTTCAGTAGTAGAAATTAAGCTGTATTAGAATTTCAGACATTAACCCCTTTATAACAAGATTGCTTCACTTATGTTATCATTTTTATGATTTTAATTAAGTACCTGTTTTGTTACATATTAATTTGAACCATTAAACAGATCGTATGTCATAAAAAAAAATCTCTGTTAGCTTTATACACAAATGCCATCTGCCAGCAGTTTTTTTTAACATTCTTTTTAATATGGTTGTCATTAGCATATTTTTATTCTGATAAAAATCTCTGGTTTTTTTAACCTGTTACTTTGCTCAGCTCTTGAGATGACTGATGATTGTATCTGAATTTCTGGCTCATTGACTCTAATGAAAGGAATGGGTTTTGAAGAGCTGGAAAAATGCACTTTGTGCTAAACAACACGTTTCTTTCTTATAACAATTTGAAAATCATTCAGCGCAGCTTAGGCTTACCATTACAAGAACAATATGTGCATAAAGACCATACAGTACATATGGATTCTTTCAAGGTCATGTACTGTTCACTGTGTTCCTGCTTCTTCTTACTCTCATGGTCTCATGAGCAATGTGGGCACTAATGAAGTTTAGCAACAGCAAAACCCAGCTGCTCCTTGCAGGATTCCTAAATGAACAAAAGAGCATTATCTTATATTGTATGTACAGTACATGATTTAGGGTCCTGTCATCTAGCATGCTTAAATTCTCTTGTTTCCTTCACTGCAGTTATCGGCAGTAGTCTGAACTTTTATCTTACAAATTTCATCTGCACTAGAGACCTCTTTTTACTTTTGCCAATGGCACTTCATATCTCTTCCTTCCTGCTGGTGAAGTTTGTTTTATTGTTTCTAATCTGGACAGTGAAGCCCTTCTTTCCTGAAGTATTAACATGTGTAGAGTACCTCAGTACTGACACAGGCCTTTTTCAAGTCAAATCATAACACCTCAAAACACATTAACTTATGAGTTTATTTTCAAGGCAATGGAGATGAACATCAAAATACTGTATACAAATCATGTTTAGCATACAAAAAAAAATCATTCCCAAGATTACCTGTGTTTTAATAGACAAGGTGAAAACTGCTGCTGTTGTTCTAGTTCTATGTGTTTCATGTGGGAATTTTATTATCTGTGAGTTTAAAGTTATTTTAAGTAGAGTTTGCTTTTTTATTTCTTTTTTTTCAATCTGGGAAGAGTAGAGGTAAGCTGCTGCCTCTTAGCTCTGGGATACTGAGTTCAAATCCTGGCCTGGACATTGTTTGTGTGGGCTTTGCATTGTTCTCCTTGTCTCTGCATTTTCTCTGGGCACTATCAAATATATGTAAATTTAGATTACTTCCATGTCTGATTGTGAGTGTTTGTGAGTGTGTCATGAAATCGACAGTTAATAGCTATAATCGGCAGTGATTCGTTTTATATTTTTAACCAGGATTTATAGGCATATGAGGATTGTACACAACCTAAACAGAACAGAACACATCCTGTACCAACTGCTGTTCTTCAGCTACCCGATAAACTCATTTTTATTTACTTATTTATTTTATCAGGAAGATTGAGTTTCAGAGTTTGTCAGTTTTCGGGCAGGACCTCTGATATGGCTATATGACCCCATTTCCTCAAATTATTCTATAAATTCCCTCAGCTTCCTTCCTATGTAATTGCTAAGGGAAGGATGAGGAGCGACGTCACTGCAATCAATACCAAAAATCTTTTTCAGGCTAAGCCAAAAAAAATTTGTTATCCCTTAGCCAGGAGTGACCATGACACATTTTTGCTCTTTAGTTCCTAATTCTGAGTCGGAAATAAAGTTTTATTTTTGCTAAGAGTTCTGTCTAAGAATGCTTTCTGTATATCTTTCTAAATTTTTTTTTTTAATCTTCAAAGCACTGCACTGCTTTAGACTTAAAAAATGTTAACATTTTATGTTTACAGCATTCAGTTCCTAGGACATTATTCTCTCATTCTCTCCATATTATAAACTAAATAGTTGTCCAGCATTCTCAAATAATAAAAATAAATAATAATACATTTTATTTATATAGAGCCTTTCCCATGCTCAAGGCACTTCACAGAGTTTAAGAAAGAACGGCAGGGTATACAGTATATAGCATTGTACTAAACCAGATAAATAAATAAAGAAGATTAAGATAGTACATTCAGAGAAAAAGCCTAACAGACAACATAATTGGTGGTTTAGCACACACACATACAGTTTACATGAGCATCTTGACATAGAGGCAAACTTAGAGAAGGTAGAGCTAAAAGCCATCCTGAACAGATGAGTTTTGAGTTGTTCTTTAAAAGAATTCATGGAGTCAGCTGACCTGATTAATTTCGGTAGGTCATTCCAGAGTCTGGGAGCTATACAGCTGAAGGCCCAGTCGCCCATGGAGTGTAGATTAGTGTGGGGTACAACAAGATTGCCAGAATCAGAGGACCTTAGTGAGCGGGCAGGCACATAGTGATGTAGTTTGGCGTGAGGTTATTTAAGACTTCGTAGGTTATTAATAGAATTTTATATTCAATTCCGTAAGACACGGGGAGCCAGTGAAGGTGGAACAGGATGGGTGTGATGTGCTCGCTGCTGCTGGTTCAAGTAAGGACTTGTGCAGCTGAGTTTTGAATAAGCTGAAGCTGTGATATAAGATTTGAAGGGGCACCTGCCAGTAGGGAATTACAATAACCTCTGTTACTTAATGCCCTTAAGAAGAAAATGAGTAAATAAAACTATTACCAACTCTTTTAGTGATGATTGTGTTGTCATTATACTAGCTCCAGAGTAAAGGTAATCATGATGAAAGCCTCAGTAAATCATTAGAACATTAGAAAACTTTTGATTAGAAGAGGCCGTTCTTTCCAACAACTCTCACAGGTCCTATCCACTTAATTTCTCCAAATATGTATCATATTGCCATATGAATTGATAGCATGGAGTTTTTGACTCTTTCTGCCAAGACTTTCAATCAATCTAATGTCTTTAATATGCCGCAGGAAATCCCTGTAAAATCTAAAGCCCATCTCTCTTTAGTGCGTGGGTACCTGTAATTATTTTGCAGGTGACACAAACAATGCTTATCTGGATTTGGCCTGTTACCAGTTTGTTTAAAGGGTTCATGGCTGTTACTGTCATTTGAAATGTCATTGAAGGATTCGCAGATGGCTCAAGCCAACAAAAGAACAGGCTGCTACTTGATACACGTGGATTTGCAATACAAAGTCCAGATAACAGATAACCCTTAAAATTAGACTGGTATCGATGTCATAGGAAAATTCTAGCAGGAATTACAATGTCCCAGGCTGCTTATTGGTTACAATTTCTAAATGTGCTTATTTATGTTTTTTTTCTGATGAATACTCATCCCTCTCACTGAGACACATGCAACAAAATAGTTTCTTAGTGAAAAAAATGAAGTTGTAACCTGCCTTGTTTTGTCAAATACATTAATTACTGTGTTTATGTTTGGAGAACAGAAAATAACATTTATGTTTGTAATATGAGCAGTACAGCAGTGCAGTTATTAGAGATGGTGCCTCAAAACATCAGGAAACTGGTTGTGATACCTGGGGCAGTCCCAGAATGGAATTTGCACATTTCTCTTGTGTCAAGATGTTTTTCCTCTGATATCCCAAAGACAATATTGCTTCAATAATTACTGAGTTGAAATGTCTTTGTGTGAATATGTGAAAGTGTGTGTACATGGATGTGCCCTGGTATTCCATACTGGGTTGGTTCCTGTTTGTAACTCATGCTGCCAGAATCATCTCATGCTACTTGCAACTCTAAAATAGAAAAGGTGAGTCAAACAAATACAGTATCTGAATTGATGCTTTTCATTGCCGTTATTTTCTTACATTAAATAGCAAAGTCTTGTATGCTGTGTTTGCCGAGTTTAAGTTCTTTCGTTTCTCCTATGAGGGGTTATAGGGACAGTATCATTGTGCCTAGATTTACCTCAGAGTACATTTAATACACTGGCATATAAAAAAAAGTTTTAGATTAAAGAAGTTAGCCAAGAAAGAACGACAAAATGATTTTTGAAAAATGAATGTGTAGCTACTAACACAGGAATAGTTCAAGCATTAAGTCCAATCCTGACAAGATAGACTCTGGCATCCTTTTACCCTACAATAAAAAACCAAGTTCAGAAAAAGATTGAAGGGATTTTAATTATAATATTCTGCCATTGAATCCAGACTACAGTATTCGATCTTTGCATGCCTGCTAGTTCAGAGAAAAATAACTTTTAAAAATTCTTCTCCCAGTTATACAGTATATTGATGTACACTCACTGAGTAAATTATTACACCTATTTTATATTATTGTACACCTGTGATTTATGCAATGATCTTATTAGATAATCATGGGGCAGCAGCTCAATGCATAAAATCATGCACATACAAGTCAGGAGCTCCACTTAATGTTCACATTAAATACCAGAATGGGGATAAAAGTGAGCTTAGTGATTTAGAGTGTGGCATGATTGTTGGTGTAGGAGGGTATTTCTGTCCCTGGTTTTTCAAGCACAACAGTCTCTATAGTTTACTCAGAAGAGTGCAAAAATCAAAAAGACATCTAGTGAACAGCAGTTCTACAGACAGAAATGCCTTGTTGATGTGGGAGGTCAGAGGAGAATGGCCAGACTTGTTTGAACTGACAAAAAGGCTATGGTAACTCAGATAACCACTCTCTACAACTGTGGTGAGTAGAAAAGCATCTCAGAATGCACAAGTCAAATCTTGAGGTGGATGGGCTGCAACAGCAGAAGACCATTTCAGATTTCACTCCTATCAGCCCAGAACAGAAAGGTGAAAAGTAAAGCTAATGAAAACTGGACTGTCGAGGACTGAAAAATGTAGCCTAGTCTGATGAATCTTGATTTGTGTTGAGGGTCAGAATTTGGAGCCAACAGCACGAATCCATGCACACAACATGCATTCATGTCAACAGTCAATGTTGGTGGTGCTGTTGTAATATTGTGAGGAATATTTTCTAAGCACATTTTGGGCCCATTAATACTAATCAGTCATAGCTTGAATGTCACTACGTATTTGAGTATTATTGATGACCATGTGCATTCCTTCCTGGCCACAATTTATCTATCTTCTAATGGCTACTTCCATCATGATAATGCACCATATCACAAAGCAAAAGTTATCTCAAACTGGTTTACTGAACATGGCATCAGTGTTCCAACTTTAGTGGCCTTAACAGTCACTGGAACTGAATCCAATTGAACACCCTTGGGATATGGTAGAATGAGAAATTCACAACATGAATGTGCAGCTGAGAGATCTGCAGAAATTGCATGAAATAATCATGTCTACATGAAGCAGAATCTCAAAATAATGTTCCCAGCATCTTGTGGAATCCATGCTATGAACAACTGAGGCTGTTCTGAAAGCGAAAGAAGACCCTATCTAGTATTTGTATAGTGGTCCTAATAATTTTCTCTTTGAGTGTATGTATGTATGTATGTATGTATGTATGTATGTATGTATGTATGTATGTATGTATGTATTTATTCTTGTTTGCTGGTGCCATTAAATAATACAGTATATGTGCCTTAGCTAGACTGGATTCATTTGTCAAATGCATAATGTCCAATATCATGAAACTCTGAGCTTATCTGCTCTAGAAGGCTGGGTATGGACAAGCATTTCAAAGTCAGAATACACAGAAACAGGCCAGAGGTTCAGAGTCATTTTAATCAATCAAGAACATGACATTCGTGACTTAGAAATAAATCTGTTAAATTATTAGTACAAATGTAAATAAAAAAAAAAAAAAGTGAGGCTGGGCACAAGGAAGGAAGAATCCCTGGACAGTGTGTCAACTCATTGTAGGGTGAACACACACATACAAACACAGACTAGGGTCAATTTAACAATGCCAATTTATCTAACCCGCATGTCTAAAGACTGTGGGAGTAAACTGGAGTACCCGGAGAAAACCCACGAGGACACAGGGAACACCTGCTCAATGAACACTGATCTCCTTGTTGTGAGGCAGCAGTGCTACCACTGAACCACTATGCCTCCCCTATCATCCAAACATTGCATACAAAAACATAAGTACTACCTAGTACAAAACATTGTAGATGAAATGTACTGTATGTATCTTCTAGCTACTGACAGCCAAAATTAGGGTCCTGGTTAAATTGCAGCCACTGCATTTATATTACAACAAAAAAAACTGATGATGGTTGTCAAAATACATTCATTGTTTTCCAAATGTACACAGAATTCTTCCATGTATTTCTCAACTTTTTCAAGAGAGGGAAAAAAAACTCAGTTTTACATACACTTTCAGCACATCAATCAAACTGCTCAAAAACAGAAACACATTTTTCATTTTTAGAATTCCTCATTTACCACAACAACTGCTGGCACAGAAGACAGATTTTTTGAGGTTGCATTGGCTGACATCCGTTGTTAAAACAAAATATGCTTTTTAAATATTTTATAATGATGGCCATTAAAGTACTTCCATGTACTGCTGGGCTTCATCTAACAGCAGACAAATCTTGATAAATACAAAACTTCTGGCAGTTTAAAAGATGTGTAATGTTCAAACAATTAAGCAATACCAAAATGAAGAAATGGAAAAAAAAATAATCTAAAGAATGTAATGAATATGCTAAAAATGTGACTGATACTAAAATTGTGTATTTCTCAATTCTTCCAGTTCTCTTGGTCTTGTTTCTTCATTTGTATAAAAGGTAACCCACTTTTATTACTACATGCTTTAAATGCTTTTTGTGTGCTCCTATTAAGGACTGTGTCGCTGTATTCCCTATTACCAGATTTGGTGAATTATGGTCCTGCTCTCTATTTGCACTAAAATTTGCCAAGCTTGGGTAAATTGCTGTATATCAAGAAATAATAACTAAACATGAAAATATTGAAAATGGCAAAATGAAAACAAACTTAAAAAAGGTTATAAGAGAAAGAGCAGACATTCATGGAGAGAAGTATAAATATTATAAAAATATAGTATTAGTATTGTATATAAATATAGTATAGTATATAAATATATAAAAATATTTGAAAAAAAGAGGCTATAATAGCTGTTGCCATTTGGATGAAAAGACTTCTTATGATTATGACAGTAGCTTAGCAATGACCCCCCAGGCAATTATTGCTAACTTCGATAACCAGAGGAATTTAGCTTCATAAGTTGTTTGCTTAAGTGTTTATTGTTTTCTATTGCTAATTCAAGTTAAAAACTGTTCATGGACATTACCGCCCTAAAAGTAATAAAAACCTGTAGGACTGAGGTATGCATTGTTAGCTTAGCAGCTTTGTCACCTGGTTTTGTGATTTATGGAGAAGGCAGAAAATTCAAGAGCTGGCACCCCAGAAACAAGGTGAGAGGTGACAGAAGGATTTTGCATGCAATAAAGAAATTGGGCTGCCATGTTTTGCTTATTTCCAGCCTTATTGGTCACATTTATCATAAGTTCTTTCTGTGGAGGAATTTGCTAAGGGTGACGGCCTACCTTTTTCATCCACACCATCAAATAATAGTGATGGTAAACAACATCCTGCCCTCGGGATTACTAGCAGCTAGTTGTACCACTATAATTGTAAAACAAAATAGCAAACAAAGAGCTGTAAAGGCAGTTTTAGAATGAATTGAAAGTAAGCTATTGCTCAGATCGAATGATAGTGATGTCATTGTGAATTGGTCATCATATGTTGATACAGAAAGTGAAACTGATGTATTGTATGTCACTGTGCAACAGAACTGCTGTGATATGCCCAGAGAATTAATTCGAGTTAAGCTTCACCGTGGTGTGCGATCAAGTTCAAGGACAAGCAAGATGTTAGCCCCCTAAGCAGTGTTCGCAATGTGGCACTGTCGCTGTTCGTGTCTGGGGAAATGTAGAAGTCACTAACCCTTGTGCTGTGGTAGCCTGCAATAACCCAAGTGCCAGGCACTGGCATTCTACCGTCACATGTGAAAGCAAAAGAGAAAAATATAAGAAAAGTGTGCAAAGATACAAGCTTCTGCTGTCGTGATTGCAACATTGGGCTGTACATTGCTGACTGTCTCAAAACATCACTGTAGCAGTGGACATCAGGCATACCTTTCCTTCTGTACTTATGTTGATGTTTTGGTATTTACATGTTTCCTTTACACGTAATTACGTTTTTTGTTGAAAAACTTTTACATTCTTGGCTTGTTTTTCCTGGAGTAAACATAATGGTAATGAGGCTACATGTACCTTTCGTTTACTTAAAAATTGCAATATTTATAAGAAACTTCAGTCTGGCTCTTACAGTAGTCCCAGCAGAGGAATTGCCTTAACTTGTGTGGTACATGAAATCCTAATATCCTTTAGCGTAGCGTTTTGACATGATTGACCACAGCACTCTGTCACACAACTCTGAGAATCGAATTGGACTTGAAGACTGTATTGTTAGGTGATTTAATGCATGCTAATCACATTTTGTTTATGTGAGATGTCTGATGACCATATGAGTGTTCCTGCCTGCAGTCACTAAAAATGTTATCCTTTATAGTTCAGTGTTGGAAGAAGCCATGTTTTCTTAATATACTGTAATTGCCATTTATAGACGTAAACTATAAACATAATATCAATTGTTATTAGTATATTGACAACACTGCAAATAGCAAGATATTACTGACAAATTTAAATTCTAGATTTCTGGAATCTATACTAATGGTGGACATCATCTGTTAGAGTGATGTAACCTTTTTGTCACAATTTTTACACTATGTATTTTATAATGCTTTACTGTCAGACTAAAGGTATTTCAAGACACTACAACAAAGATTGTAGCTAGAACTAATAGGTATGACCATATAATTTTACAGCTCTTTAATGTCATCATTGACTTCTAATTAAGTTCAGATCTATTATTAAAATCTTTCTTTGATATTGAAGGCTGTAATCATTTACCAACTATCATACAAAAAAGACAAGAGGAAGAACAAAGCAGTGAAGAGCCTCAAAGCAGGAAATTAACAATGTTGTCTGTTTCCTCCTTAGTGAGGTTTTTGACAGTACTGAAGAGTAATCTAGACCATGGTCTAAATTTGTCCACAAGTCAATCAATAACCCGATTTCCCCCACCTAAAAAGAAGATGCTAGTCTTAACCCTTAGGAGGTAGTAGGAATTAAGTTGCTAACAGAGAGGATAAGACATAGACAGTGAGCCAAAGTGAAAGACAGAAAAAGTGAGAAAGAGACCAAGAGAGAGTACAAGAAATAATCTACTTTTACACTTTCATATTTCATTGATTTATGATCATCAACCAACAACAAGTGAGAAATAGTGGGAACCCAAAATCTTAAGTCTTCATTGATTGTCCAACTTCTATAATCTTATCTACTTAGAATATGTGGCAGCAATAACTATGCTGTAAAAACTGTTCCTAAGTGATACAGAACTGGCTATAAATCACAAACATAAGGAATGGAAGAAATAATCAGGTCATTTAAAATATATTCATGAAGTATCAAATAATATAATAATCTGTTACAGAAAAATCAACAAAAGTATTATGTTTAATCTTTGAAATCTAATTGTAGACAACATTTTTACATTTTTAATTTTTAATTTTTATTACTATTTAATTTAATATTGTTTTTTTTGTATCAGTATACTGCTGCTGGATTATGTGAATTTCCCCTTGGGATTAATAAAGTATCTATCTATCTATTGTGGTCCCCGGCCGGAGGAGAGGAGGGCTTGTGCCTCCTCCAGACCGCGAGGGGGCGTCCGTCCTGGTTATGTGGGGGGCCATGGGTACAAGGCTTGGAAGCCCAACCCTGTAGGGACCCGTGGTCACCGCCAGGCGGCGCCCCGATGCCGGTTTTCCCCGTGGGGTCTTTGGCCGGGGATGGAGCCCGACCGGGACGCCTTGGAGGACCAGAGGAGGGCTTGTGCCTCCTCCAGACCGCGAGGGGGCGTCCGTCCTGGTTATGTGGGGGGCCACGGGTACAGGGCTTGGAAGCCCAGCCCTGTAGGGACCCGTGGTCACCGCCAGGCGGCGCCCCGATGCCGGTTTACCCCGTGTGGTCTTTGGCCGGGGATGGAGCCCAGCCGGGACTCCTTGGAGGACCAGAGGAGGGCGTGTGCCTCCTCCAGACCGAGAGGGGGCGTCTGTCCTGGTTATGCAGGAGGCCTCGGGTAGAGGGCTTAGAAGCCCAGCCCTGTAGGGACCCGTGGCCACCGCCTGGCGGCGCCCCAGTGCCTATTGATCCCGGGAGCCAGGCACTTCCGCCACACCAGGAAGTGCCAGGGGGAAGACGAAAGGGGACACACGGACAGCTTCCGGGTGCGCAGCCGGCACTTCTGCCACACAGGGGTGTGGCCAACGTTAACTGCCGGGAAGCAGCTGGAGCCCATCCGGTTCCCATAAAAGGGGCCGCCTCCCTCCAGTCATTGGTGGAAGTCGGGAGGCAGTAGGACGGAGCTCGAGATAGGACAGGAGGCGGCCAGAGCAAAGGCACAGAGACTGTGGGCCCTGGACTTTTGGGGGATTCAGTGCGAGAAGCACTGGGGTGTGAGTGCACGTGACTTTTGACATTGGAAATTGTATATAGTGTAAATAAACGGTGTGATGGGTGAAAACATGTTGTCCGTCTGTCTGTGCCGGGGCCAGCGTTCACACTATCTATCTATCTATTATCAGGAATACATAAATAGAAAAATCACAGCAAAATATAGTTTGAATAGCATGGATTCTCAAACACAAAGAAAACATAATTCAGCTCACGAGTTGCTGTCTCACCTTTGGTGAGGTATAACTATATAACCATAACCACCTAGAACTCAATGAAGGTTAACGGGGGATGTGATTGTAAATTTTTCCCTTACTCATTTATCTCTGTTCCCCTTTCATGGCCATTTTTGATTTTCCCTACCAGATGGGCTGTAATAATTGGAGGGACCTTGAATTGGAGGTTGGATATTTGTTCAGAAATATGATTGTTGCTGCTTAATTTGGTGGTAATAATATGTGATCTTTCTTTCAGTTTTGGGGTTGTCTCGAAGTTTTGAGAACTTTGGGGTTTGTTGTCATATTTTTAGTCAATATTATTAAATACAGTAAAATTTAATTATACAGTATATATTGATATGTATATACATTTTGGAGCACACTTTTATATTCAATTGAACATTTTTCAATTTTTTTTTAATTTTATTTTAGCTATACAGTACATGTAAATGTGTATAGAACTCAGGGTCTGTCAAAAGGAAGTTTGGCTCTATAACTGAGTGAAACAAATCTAGAGAGAATAGTGAGTGAAATTAAGGAAACCAATACAGTATACTGGTAAAATAGAAAATGGAGTTGAGTTTTGGAATGGGTGCAAAACAGTCAGCCAAAATCCTAGACTAGAGCAGAAACAGGAATGACAGCCAAAAATCTATGAGGCTGTGGGCTAATGGCCATGAACTATTGATGCATGAAATGGGACATATTGAGTTTTTGGATCAAACTAAGACATTTCCCTACATATTTTTCATCTTCTCTTTGATACTGTTTATTGGTTGACAATCCATATTTTCTTTCACAAATAATGCATGATGTTCTATATTTACCAATGGACAATCCCTAAATATTTAAAATGTTTGCTTTCATACATTATGTCTAATAAAACTGTGCTGTTGATTTTGTTAATGCTGCATTTTTATGGAGGTTTACAGAGGAGTTTTAAAGGTCAATGTTGGATCTGGCAGTCAAATGAATACTTAAAATAAATTGTGTGATACAGCCAAATACTAAGTTCTTATAAGTTAACTGCATATTTCTGTCCACAAAGTATCCTCTGCTTCATTCCATTTAACTTTCAAAAGAACAGGAATGCTTAGTTTTAACATTTTCTGCAATATTCTTCTTTGCCAGTATCTTTAACTGAAATAGAAATTATTTAATTTGGCGCACAGTCAAGCTTGTGAATAATTTAAAGTTTCTGAGACCCTTCACCATATCCTTCCTCCCTCCTGATGAGGTACTGGCAACTTGCAGATTTAAGTCAGAAACAGGACCCCTGCTTTTAAAATTAGCTTATTAACTGGAAAATGTTTACATTTCTCAAAATGCTCCTAATGCTTTAAACTGCCACAATAAATCTGCATGTTTCTTTGTTACAGAAAGATTTATTTTAGGACTGTTTTATTTTACTTTAATTTATGCAGCTGTCAGGGCATTAGTATTTTTGGTAGCATCAGCTCAAGTTCAGTTTCACAGAGAAAACCGTACATTTCCAAGGGCAACTTACTGCCTGCCACATTTTTATTCTTTCTTATCTATATATTTATGGCTTTTATACTCTGCTGAAAGAGGTGCTTTTTATACACTTTCTACTTCTTGGATTCATCTAATATACCATACAAACAAAAGGTTTCAGGACAGTGATTGTAGTACTGGACCAAACCTCAAATCCACAAACTATTTGTCTGATTTAAACAACTGACTGCAGTTCCACTCTGTTGTCATTAGAGATGGAAATGCTATCATCATCTGCACTGCTGGAATCTCAAGATACAGAAGACTGATAGAAAATTTTTAGAAGTGGAATCTACATGCAAAAGCTATACAAAACAGTTAAGATATATTAAAAGCAGTGTAAATTCAGCCAGACTAAAATATTTTAATGGCACTGCATAAAAACTTATTACATAAATTAAAAATATGGCCGTAGTTCTGAAGAAGCTTGACATGGATACAGCCACATTATCTGACTTACAGCCAGAAGCAGGAGTTGATTCTGTGAATATGTGCAAGGTTTATAAGTGTTAGCAAGGTGGCCAAAAAACAGGTGAAAAGTTCTAACATGAGCCTCTTTAAGAGAAAGAGTGTCACACTGGCAGACAGAGAGTATCTCTACAGAAGCTGCTAGAGGATAATAAACACTGTCAATGTAGAGCGTATCCTAGTGGGAAATCCTACAGAAGAATCCTTGTGAGTGTAACATTATGGTGTCCTGGGCAGAACACAGCAATATACCCCAGGATACTTAAGGACAATTAATCCAGTTAACATAGTGGTGTTTCACCCTGAAATCAGCGAAGGTGAGGCCATGATAGACTGGTAGGAGGTCACAATTTCTCCAGGTGACAGAAGAAAGTTCTTAGCTGAGGTATAATGGATTGTGTTGCAGGTATAAAGAATTGCTAGGAGGCATTCTCTTTGCTGTAGCTCGAAGGCTAAAGCCAGATTCTTTTAGCTGGATTAAATAATTGCTTTCCTTTACACCCACTTAAAGTGCTGTTGAAGACATGAGGTCAGAGGTTCACATTTTGATGAAGTAGTGGGTAGGTTTGTGTTGCCTGTAAGAGATAGAGTTATGTCAATGTGATATAAGTCTTGGATTGAAAAAAATGTTCCTTTAGTATACATTACTTGATTTTATGTGGCCCATTTTGAAGCACTAAGGTTGCAAATTGACATCTTAATAATGGAGCTAAATAAGTAATGGCCAATTGAAGTGAATAAAGAAAACAACATTTACAAAGTTATTTTTATTTTCTCCTAAAATGACATAGAGATTTTGCGCAGTTTACCTTACAGGAACTCTTCTGCTGATGGCTCATGAACTGTTTTGTATCATGTTCACAGCTGGATTCACATTGGAATCACTTGGGGATATAATGTAATATGCTGCTGCACTCACTCAAACTCCGATCTAATGAACCTTTCATATGTGTGCTATAACAATACCCCTATATTTAGAGGCAGGGTTTTAGTATCTTTAATGTTGCACAATACTTTCCATCCATCCATTATCCAACCTGCTATATCCTAACTACAGGGTTACGGGGGTCTGCTGGAGCCAATCCCAGCCAACACAGGGTGCAAGGCAGGAAACAAACCCTGAGCAGGGTGCCAGCCCACTACAGGGTGCACACACACACCCACACACCAAGCACACACTAGGGACAATTTAGAATCGCCAATGCACCTAACCTATATGTCTTTGGACTGTGGGAGGAAACCGGAGTGCCCGGAGGAAACCTAAACAGACACAAGGAGAACATGCAAACTCCACACAGGGAGGACCTGGGAAGTGAACCTGGGTCTCCTAACTGCAAGGCAGCAGCGCTACCCACTGTGCCACCCTGCACAATACTTTGCACTGTTTTAATTAAGATTTGCAATGTTCAAGTCATCTAGTTACTGTTTCTTTTTCACATCTGCCCTTTAGTTTAAGATTTGAGCCATTATTGCAGAAGAAAGTAATTCAAACAAATAATAAATCTTAATGAATCAATCATCATTTTTGCTTTAGTGAAGTGCATTATGTAGTGAACAAAAATTATTAGACATGGAAAATGCCCAAGTACAAGGTCAGAAGAAGTAAAATGAAGAATTGGCTGTTTTAAATGTTAAAACAAACAACAAGGCAACTTTATCAAATGAAAACATGATATTTGAATTCACAGCAAGGAATTCTGACAATGCAAAATCTGTCAATATCAACAATATTGCTTATATTTTTAAAAATCTACTTTAAAAGAAAATATTGATTTTAATTAATACAATGTATTTTTGTTCTACTATTATTTTTGGATGGAAGGTCTTAAACCAGAAATGAAACTAATCTTAAAATACAGTTGGAAGGAGCATGCAGGCACATAAGTTGATCTAATAAGAAACAGATGCTGGGGAGAATTAAGAGTGTACTGGGAGTCAGACAAGGCATACTGTATAACTGGGGGTCTGGAGGGGCAATTCAGGCCACTTTGGTCCAGAACACCTTTACTAATTATAGGGTCAGTGGCATGAAAAAGGATTAGCGAAAAATGTACAAGATAACAACTGACTCTGTTTTTAATTTAAATGAGGGAAGAAACAAAGGGGAGATTACATTTTTATCAGACTACTTTACCTGTAACATTTAAAGTACAGAACTTATAATTAGCTGCATTCTTTATTATTAATTATTTATTAGTCTATCGTTTTACTAAGCAAGCCAAAAGGTTCAATAAGCCTACACGTGTCAAGACTGTGATTTTATCTTCTGAATGACTTTCATGTGATGGTGTGCTGTGCTCATATTGCATTAATAAAATGGAGACTTTGTTTGCTGTGACACAAAACATATGTATCATTTCCAAAAACCAACATACTTAACTCATTCCTAGCCACTAAAGCAAAAACAATAAAATGATTATAAACAGTACTTGACCATAAGTGCCTAGATTTTACAAATTAAACATACTGCAGAAATTCAAGGGTAGAAAAGAATATGGTAACTTTAAAATCATATAATCTTCAAATACTCTTCAAGATGCTTTTTCTGTGATATGTTTAAAGAACATTTTGGGTCCATCCCACTCTTGTCTGTCAGCCACATGACATGCATATTTTCCCTCACTTTTTATTTGGTGTGTGATGAGCCTACATGGCAGCTTCATGCAGCTTCCTTCGGCTGAGCCCAACTTAGCTACAGGGACACCAGTCACCAGCCCCCAGTTCCTCGCCAGTGAACCTCACTCCCAGGTATGTCTACAAGAGTGGATCTCAAAATTCTTGTTCTCAATTACAGTTCTATTAGATTTAATTAGAACATATATGAGAGTCAGTTATGAATTATTGTTTGTGAGGTCATTTACTATATACACCATTTTGCTGAGATTATTGCTAACAGGAGCACAAATCTCCAGACAACTTCGCTCTAAGGATCTTTGAGGCACACAAGCCCTTCCACCATGTTAAGGAAGAAAAAAAAAACTGCAGCAGTGACTAAAAGAAAGGCCCGCGTGTGTGTGTGTGTGAAATTGGTGAGTGATTTACTCAATAGTAAAAAGTACAGGGTTCTGGGGCTGCTACTGTTCTCTTGTATTTACTGAGCATGAACCATGTTTACATATTTTGTGGTGGAAACTTAAAACTATGTAGTGTAAGCACTGGATTCTATCAAGGGGAGATACCATATCATCTTCTCTAGTCACAATATGTCAGGCACACCCAAGGTATGGAGAGTATCTAATTTAAGAATGTAAGCCTTGCATCTCTGTTGTTTGCAGATGGCGTTGTCCTCTTATCCTCATTAGACTGTCAGCTCTGGTGTGCAATGCAATTCATAGCTGGTTGTGATACAGTTGTGATGGGAATCATGGTTTTCTTCCAGAAGATGGTGACATATTCCCTGCAGGTAAAGGATGAACAACTGGCCTAAGTGGACAAGTTCAAGTGGGGTCTAGTTCAAGAATAATGGTAAAAGTAATCATGAACTTGCATGGTACAGCAGCAGCAGTTTTACAATCATTGCCTAGGATCATGGTGGAGAAGGACGAGCTATCTCCTTGGATGAAACTGTCAAGTTACTGGTCAGCCTACCTCCTTAACCTCTGTGTAGAGACAGAAAGAATGAGATTGCAAGTATGAGTAGTTGGAATGTGTGCAAATGGTAGTTTGGTGTTATAGGAAAACCTTGGAATTGAACCATTGCTTTGTCACATTAACTGAAGGTAGCTGAGGTCATTAGAGAATGCAGTTAGGATGTTCCCTGGGTGTCTCCTATGGGAGGTATACCTGGGATGGCCAAGTGTGAAAAGTCCAAGAGGCAGAACATGCTGAGGGGACGGTATCTCTCAAATGTCCTATGGGAATCTGGGTATTCCCCATGAAGAATTGTAGGAAGTTGCTGGGGATAGGGAGAACTAGTCAACTCAGCTCAACATGCTGCTACCCTCACTGGAAAAGACACAATAAAAATAATGACGATGTTAAAACATTTTCAGATTTTTAGGGGGTTCTAGAGAAGAAGGTAATAATTCATTGTGATCATAGTTGGGCCAGACCCTGAATTGTGTCTGAATTACTCCTTCAGATTCCTGTGTATACATAATTATTTATCTCTGTTTGTGTGTACTGTATCTTTGACAAACTTTTATTCTTTCTATGGTTTCTTTACTTGAATTTGACTCTTGTTTGCTTCATAAAGCTCATTACTGTTTCTGAATGTATCAGGATGCCTATGTACTATGAGAATAAAGGATGAATGTTCTTACTCCACAAAAAAGATATTTCAGTCTACAATCAAGCAATATGCTTGACACAATAAGTAATGAAGCTCCCCACTATCTTCTTTTACATTCATTCCTGAAACATGTTCTTGTTATTAAAATGGTACAGTGAGCACTGGGTACAAATCAGGAATCAACCCTATGGAGAATGTCAGTACATAACATTGCACAGAATGAACACACCCATATTAGGCCAATTTTAAAATGTCCATATCACTGATACTACCCAGAATAATAAATTCAAATAAATATACTGTAGACATAGAAAGAATGCCTGAACTCTATACCAAAAGTGGCTGGGTAATAATTTGAATCCAAATCCGTAGATTGATGGGACAGCCGACTTCACCTTCATTATATTCTAAAAAATGCACGAAATAGCCAACAAAACTAAGTAAAAGTACAGTAAAATTAAATTGAAATTTAAAACAAAAAAATAATTTTAGTTAAAAAGGACATGTGAAAAACTTTGAAGATATTGCTACAGTATGTCATACTTTTGTCTCTCGTAAAATTAAGCAAAACAAAGCATTTTTTTGTTTGCAATGCCCAGAGAAACCTTCACAAGGTTATATGAATTGAAATAAGATTTAAATATTAAGGAAGGGGCTTCCTGATGGTTAAGAACAGAATGAAGTACAGATGTCACAGCAAAGCAGTGATGACTTTATTTCTGGGCAATCTGTGAATTTTGTATTATTTTAAATTTTTAAGTGGATTGGTGAAAGGAAGCTGTCAAAAAGCACTCAAACTGGCTACTAATTAGTAAGAATTTAATCTTTTCAACCTATAATTTCCATCTTTGTTTGAAACGCACACCTGTGTAGAAAGTGACAACCAATAGGCATTACTACCACAACATTTCTATAGGGCAATGGGCAGCAGTTAAAGATGAATAGTTTAAAGCACCTTTTCACTGTAATGTTCATTCATTTTAAACTGTGTTTATTGAAAGTGTACATAAAAGATCACTCAGGATATGTTTTACAGCTAAAAATAAAGCTGATTTAAAGCAGTCTTTAAATGGCAAAAATGCATTGCTGGGAGTAAAGAACTGCCTCCCATTGTATATTTTTTATACTTTTAGCCACTGGACAAATAGAGCTAAAGTATTAGCAGCTATGTTTTGACTTTTGGATTAGTGGATCAGGTTTTATCTTGCCCTTAGGATTGCAAACATTTAAATAAGCCCTATCATTTGTGGCCGGAAACAATGAAAACTGCAAATCTGGAAAATTATAAGGTGCGGTAAGGATTCCATATTTAGGTAAAGCAGATGTTACAGATGCTAGAGGCACGCCTGGAAACCTTCTTAACTTTATCTCCTTTTCTTAATCTACTAATTTTCTATATTCTTTGTTTGTTTGTAATATGTGAAATTTGCATAAAATGCATTACTTTTTAATTACAGGTGTGGCTCAGTTCAAATCTCCCTCGTGATATATGGTGCTCCACCCTGAGTGGGTTTCTACATAGTGTCAGTTGCATTATTATCCAGGACTGGTTTAGGCTCTACCTTCCTGCAGCATGAATTATTTTACTTAGAAAATGGATGAATGTTCCAAAGAAAGCTACCTCTAAAGTTTCTGCACAGATCAGTTAACACAGGCCAACTCAACTTAAATTTTATACTGTGAAACTTAACTCTGTGGGGTTAAATTTTTTATTTTACTTCAAATTTATGGATGCACATTACTTTTATAAGGGGATGAAGGTTAAAGGCAAATATGGAACCACAGAAACTACACTACAGTTCTTCATAATGGCTAATTATTTTAAATGCTCCAAGATACTAGATCATCTGTTAAATATTTTGGGTCTGAAGAGATGTTTGATGGGATACATTTATCCCACAGTTTGGCAACTGGGATTTTAATTCGATACACAATATTCAGAACCCTTCCCGGAACTAAACATGAAACAGTTTAGCGAAAGCTATCAGTTGAAATTCACCAATAAATGTAATGAAAGTCTACAATGTGTAATTCCCTCTCCATTGGTTGCTTTAACATGTACTTCATTTAAGAAATCAGATCATTCATACAATTGCCTGTTGATTCTTTGTTATATGTGTCAGGTTTCTTTACCTTACAGCTGAAGTATAATTTGGATGAAACTTAATATTTCTTCTAAATTGTAGATAATGTTGTAAACTGTTTTCTGAGATTTTTCAGGTAAAAAGGACAAGTTTCAAGGTAAAGTTGTTATACTCACTAATCGTGGTGCTAGAGAGTGGTGACATGATGCATGTTGATTTGCATGTGTAAGAAAACATTTCACTGTAATCTATAGGCGTGCCAATAAAAAGCCTATAATACTATTTTACTTACACTGTATTTTTTCACATTACTAGCTACCGAAGGAAGTCAGTAATACTGGATAATATTGTCCACAGTTTGAATTGGTAAAATGTGTACTAAAATGTAAAGTGTACTAGGCCAGTGGGGTTATCTAAAATTTACCTAGAAGTGTTTGATTACATATTACAATACATTACAAGTACTTTTTTTGTTAAATTTTAGGGGTGCTAAACTTTATTTGTCAAGTTTTTCATGCCAGTTTTGATACAGCTATTGACATGCCATGCTATTCCCTCTAGCCAATATTAGCAAATCAAGTTAATACATGACTTTAAACTGTAAAATGAATATTCTTTGTGTTATGCAGGAACACTCTTTAAATAGTTATGCTAAACCTATGTTGTTTGAGATTTAAATAGCTAGTGCTGTCCTCCTGTATATTAATATACTCAGCCATTACAAATTAAGGTTAAATGTAGTATTCAGCTTACACCCAAGTTCATTTCCAAGCCTGATGAGCTTTCTGTGTGGGGTTTGCATGCTCTCTTTATGTTAATATGTATTAACCAGTTTACTGTTATGGAATTCATTAGTGGTGTGAGTATGTGCCATTTAGCTCACTAAAAATTAACGTACCTAATATTTCCAGGGTAATCTTCAAATCCCTGAAACACTAAAAAAGGTAAAAACAGGTAATGAAAATTAATTGATACATAAAATATACAATGTTTGATGAAACTTCAGACAATTTATGCATCTTTCTTTTAATTTTTGAAGGTAAAACTGATTAATGTTTTATCTGTATTGACACAGAGTGTAGCTAATGTCTACAGTATGCAAAAGGGCTAAGTGTTATATTGTTATTTGAAAACAGTGATATTCTTCTACATGCAGTAATTTACATGGCATTGTAAATTGGGTGTTTTGATTTATGCAGTGCTGATTGGACATTTAAAAACTGACAGAAAAATCAATTTTAATTAGATGCTGTCTAGGGCTGACTTCAATAGTTATTATGTGGAAATCATACCGAGTTGTCACCTCATTTTTAACAAAACTACTTAAAAACACTTAATAGTTGCATTTCAGAAAGCTTTATCTAGCTACCCAAGTGTATGTTCCTCAGCCAATAGAAAACACCTGTACTGGAGTACTCTTCAGTTTTTTACCTGATTTTTTTCAGATTTAAGATTAAAAAATGGACAGGTAAGAAACAGATTTTAAATTGTCATGCAAGTTTGAGCATAAGGTCTGACCATCAAAAAGGCTAGATCAAATTAAACTGAAGGATTGAATTGTGAACAGCAAAATGTAACTTGCACAGGTCAGGGACTCCCTTTCAGTGCTCTTTACTAAAAACAGTCACAATGTTATGCCAGCTTTAAATACTTCCATGATTGATTTAAAATTCTGCACATTTATGTGATATGTGGTTTTAGAAAACAGCATGTGCTGTGTTGAAGTTCCAGAGCATTTATATTTAAAGTACTTCCAACATGACAAGCACAAGCATTTATTTCTTTAATTGTTAGCCTGCATAAAGTGTCAACAGGATATTACGGTGCAGGATGCTAGTGTCAGAGTGTAGACCCAAACAAATGCTAAATTGCCATTACCTATCAGTAGACTGTTCTTCACTAGCTTCCTGTCAAAAAATCAGAATTCTTGTTTATGCTGCTTACACCATGTGCACCTGTCAAATGAGATCTTTATATTGCCTTCTTACTATTCTTACCATTGCCTGTTACGCCTGTGCTGGTAAGCTCTTATTCAGTTCTGAGGCTCTTACTCAATGAAGCTCTCTTTCTTGGTCTATTTACAAAGTTGCATCTGTCTTGACATTCAGATTCAAACTAGGGCTTCTAACTGCTGTCCTTTCATTTACAAGTTTCCATTGACTCTGCTATTCAGTTTGATTATACCACTTTTTCTCACTATAAAAATATAATTTGATCTATTAGCTTTAAAACCACTACCCATCTAATATAATATGAATAACATGTAGTACTGTTCTGAAATATATTAATTTTTATTAAAGCCATCAAGCCAATGTACAGTTAAGCATTCTCCACCATACACTTTACAATGCTGCTTGATCTACTTTGTGTATGATCAGCAATTAATGACATATACACACATCAGGCCCGCTGCCAGAAATATTTGAGCCCCAGACAACTGCCAACATGCCAAGACCTTCAAATACGTATACAAAATGATCGAAATGTAGTTTATCCGAATACCATACTTGATGAGTTAAGCCTTCTCGCACATCAAAGTTTGACTGCGAGATGGAAAGCCAGTGCTAACGGAAGCTCGTAGTGGAATTGAAACAATACATTAATGGGATAGGCCTATGTATTATCTAACGTGTAATGGTACATTTATACCAATGCAATGAATAGGAGTAACATCTGAACATTTTAATATATACTAACGGTTAGGGTTATCTACATGGTGTACAATCAGTATGGTAACTTCCATCCATCCATTTTCCAACCCACTGAATCCGAACACAGGGTCACGGGGGTCTGCTGGAGCCAATCCCAGCCAACACAGGGCACAAGGCAGGAACCAATCCTGGGCAGGGTGCCAGCCCACCGCAGGACACACACACACACACCAAGCACACACTAGGGCCAATTTAGAATCGCCAATGCACCTAACCTGTATGTCTTTCGACTGTGGGAGAATACCGGAGCACCTGGAGGAAACCCACGCAGACACAGAGAGAACATGCAAACTCCACGCAGGGAGGACCTGGGAAGTGAACCCAGGTCTCCTAACTGCGAGGCAGCAGCGCTACCACTGTGCCACCGTGCCACCCAGTATGGTAACTTGCTGTATCAAACTTTAAAGTTTTCAAAAAATTTGGGTGATCCAGAATCTTTAGTGATACACACAAAACCAACGCACGCTCGTCACTGCTTTAAAGCAACAATAAACACCCAAGCGAATGAATTATCAAACTACGGAGACGGACTTCTGCTACACCATACATGTCAACATCCATGATAGTGCACAACAATATCGCTGTTGTCTGAGACAGAACAGCGCCTGTGTGTGTGAAGCGGAAGTATTCAATTACAGCGGCGAAGTCAATCCACTATCCACGTACCCTGTACAACAAACATACTACTCAACGTCAAGCTCAAGGACGTCAGCGTCGGCTCTGCTTTGTCTTTGAGAAGCGTGCCGCTGCCGGCCCCCTTTGACAAGCGTGCTTCACACGACACGAGCACGATATCTACTTGCGTGGAGCGTCCGACTATTAAAACACTCACTTGTATTGTTGTAAGCTAAATGATTTAACTTTTCTATTACATGTAACTTTAATAATTGTCCGAATATATATCTACGTGCACAACATCAGCATAAAAAAAATCAAGTGTGAAGGGGCCCCCTTCCGTTAGGGCCCCAGACCAGAGTCCCATTTGTCCCCCGCTGGCGGCGGGCCTGAACACATGCATGATTTTACCACTCATTGAGTACTTTTTGCTTTTTTAAAAAATAAAACTTCAGTTAACATTGCATTTAATAGCACTGCCTGATCTGAACTGTCCTTGTGGATGCACCACTTTCATTTTCATATATTCATTTGAGGGGTAAATGAACTAACCAGAATCAGAATATTATGAAAATACTTAGTTGTTCTGTGTAGATTCATTGTACGTTGTGTCTTCCCTGCTGGATTAAGCAAATTATGCTCCTCGCTGTGTAGTAATATACTTGGGGAACAAACCCCCTGAGTATATCACGCTGATACCGTACATCACAGGCTCTGTGGTATTAGTTAGCCGTAGGGACAGGAGCTCAGGAGATGCAGACAAAGATAAAGAATTTGAAGCATTGTGGACATGGAATATAATTTCATTTCAGGGAGGTCCTACTGACTCACAACTAAGGTCAAATTATTTGGCCACAATAATTGGTCCAACATTGTTGGAAGACATTTCCTTAGCCCTCCGAGACACTTAAAAGACCATTACACCACAATAACCCACTTACAAGTAGTTTAGCTTCTCCTTCCCCATTGACTTCTTTGCATTTTTTCTGATTAGCCAATATTCCTGGACCTTTCTGTGTTTTTCACTGATCTGAAGGCAAACCAAATTCAGAGGGGTTTGCGGATCATTAGTTATAGGCTGATGATTTCAATCTTTTTTGCATACTACTCCTAAACATAAACATAGCCATGAACACATTCAATCCAATTCAAGATTGGGGTATCCAGAGCCAACGATACAAGGAACAAGTAAGGATACATACACCAGTATTCAATCTAATTTTCAGTCACTATTTATGCTAATGTAAAGAT
Organism: Polypterus senegalus; assembly: GCF_016835505.1. NCBI lineage: Eukaryota > Metazoa > Chordata > Cladistia > Polypteriformes > Polypteridae > Polypterus > Polypterus senegalus. The sequence continues at coordinate 38,531,635 of NC_053170.1, read as the reverse complement.
ATGTTGTCACCTAAGGATTCCACCCATCTTAGAAGATAAACCTTGTTAGATTTGGTGGCAGTGGCAGGATTCAAACCCACTATACCACTCATTCCAAGACCTCCTCATGAAAAGTTACCTGAAATGACTGCACAATCTGGCTCACTCCACTTTGTACCAGCTACTCAGATGCAACAGGAAACTGAGGTTCAGTTGGGTAAAGAGAACTTGATTCAGTTTGGGCAAAACACAAACAATAATCCTATCGTTCAGATGGATTATGGGACAAATCAAGAAGCAATTTCTCTTGTTGAAGATGTTCCACGACTGCTAACTCAGCAACGACTTAGTCGTCCTACTACCCAAACAAAACATTTTGAAGACTTAGTAATGGGTTTAAAATATAACATTGTTAACTTGCTGATGTATTTTCTAAGTTGTAGATTTACAAGTCTAGAAACGAGGGTGTTTCTTTACTGAAGGAGGGAGTAATGTAAAGTTATGTTGTTACTTAAGGATTCCATCCATCTTAGACAAGCAACCTTGTTACACTAACATACAGAAAACCAAAGTACCCCAAGGAAAACCCATACAGATACATAGACAACAACAACAAAAAAAGTGGTATGCTGAATATGTTAGGCAACACCACTGACCACTGCACCATCCAAAAACTAAAACCTCTAATACAGGGGTCCTCAATCATGGTCCTGGAGGGCCGCAGTGGCTGCAGGTTTTTGCTTCAACCAGATTCATAATCAGTGACAACTAATAACACTGACCTCAATTAATTAGCTGGTATTTTTTTCTCTTCTCTTATTCTACATCAAGAAAGCACAGCAGCCTGATTTTTACATTTATTAGGACATTTAGAAATATTTCTATTTTTGCAATAGATTTAAATGCTTAACTCACTTTTGTTGCTTTCATTATATTTTACCCTTTCTCTATGCAGTTTGCTCCCTTCATTGTACTGTACCTTAATAATGACAATTAAAAACAAGCAGAGTAGACACCCAGGCAAACAACACTGAATCATGAAAGGCTGCAACTACTTAGGCGTCAGACCCACTAATTAGAAAACAACAGATTAATTAAACAATTAGAAGACCCGGAAAAACAGAATGAACATCAAGATGAAAATATTGTTAAAAAGAAAAAAAAAGATTCCCATATATAACTGCTTAGTACATTTTATTTTATATTTTTACCAAACTTAGATTTCTAATTTCTATATTGTTCACAAATTACTGAATATGGGAAATGACAGTTCACTTAATTAGCCCAGGTTTCCAATTAAAAACAGAAGCTGGTTGACATCAGGACCGTGGTTGAGAACCACTGCTCTAAAATAATGTTGCAAAACTGACATTTGTGTCTGCATTTAAATGTCAGCCTTGACCTGCAAGAAATGTGCGAAAAAAAACCTTCTGGAGGGGGTGAGGGGGATGTTGGTGTGGATGGTACTGTTTTTGCTACATTTGTTAAACTAACTGTGCTGACAGAACTATTTGAAATATGCTGTCCAGACCGCATCTGGACTGGGATAAAATACCAGCGAGATCTGCAGAAAGAGAAAAGCAACAAACACAATGTGGAGGGGGTGATGTCGAGCACGCTCTGGAGCACAGATTTGCAAATAACAGCTTACATGGTCCGGAAAACGTTGCAAGTCTCTGTGTAAACATCCATCCTTTTTTTTTTCCAAGTCCGCGTAAGTCGTGCCTGTTAGGTTAAGATAATCTAAACAGAAAACACGAATGTCCCCTGCGCCCGTGTCTTTGTATTGGCTAGCAGAAGGCGCGGGCGTTGCTAGGCATCCGTCACGTGTTGTGTCCACCCGTGGGCCTCGAGCACCAATTTAACGGGCGCCAGCGGCTGACCAAGCGGGGGCGCCCTCACAGCAAATTACAAAGTCAGACCGACGGCATGCATGGCAGGTAATTACAGGGTTAAAAAGTCCCGCAGGGGGCTAAAGTTTTCGAAGCCTGGGAAAAACAAGCAGTAGCATTTGAGCTAAAAAAAGAAGGATTTCACAAGCTTGTCGTGCACCCACTGCCTGAGAATGAATTAAGTGTAGTGGCATTTCTTCGTCCGCGCTTGAAGCTAACAGACTTTTCGTCAGTCCGCCTCCTTCTGGTGATAGAATTCAGCTTTTATGCAAGAGAGTGTTTGTGTAAATGTAATATACTGCCGTTCGTGGCTCAGCGAACAGTAGCAAACAGTGTGGAGCTCCACAAGTCGTGCAGTGTTGCCTTGCACCACACCCCTTACAATCTAATAAATGCCACCTTTATGCCTTTTTTTTCCTTCTTGTTTTTAGTGAATAGACACTTTATAATCAGGGCTCGGTGATCAGTTTGACTTAACGGACAAAAAAAAGTAAGATTTTTTTTGAAGTTACGCACATGTACAAATAAATCGATGGAAACGAGAAAGCAGTTTTATGTAGCAACACAATTTGAACACCACGTTGTTGTTGTGTCTTGATTTTAACACCATCAAAATGAATATGAGGAGAGAAAAAAAAGTGACATTCATACCTGAGACGGTAATCATCCAAGCCCAGCATGGAGAGGAAGGTATGTGTTTCAAGTAAAAAGTCGCGTGTCCCCGATCATTTTCCCACTTTACATTAAAAGAAAGTGATGAACAGTATTTGCAGGGTGGGATCTGCTAAATCAACGACATGCCAGACGTTTACTGATAAAAATGTTTTTCTGCTTACCCTGGCAGCACGATGCAGAAGGCATGATCCGCCCTGTGTGGGATGACAAGGCAGCAAACAAGGGTTTTGTAGTCGGACATTACCGCCACAGCTCATAATGTTATGCATACTTGTACTTTTTTCACCAGTTTTCAGAAAATGATTTCCTCATAAATTTATAGCAGCATCAGAAAGTTACACACCAGCCCTCATTGCGATATCAGCTCTTCCTACAGTCCAGTCGCACCCTCATTCACACAGTATGGGTTTGACATTGGCAGTCAGATTAATATGCACATCTTTAGCAGTAAATATGAATACCAAAAGGAAAGTCTCATAATCACAGGGTGAATGTGCAGACTGCACTTAGTGTGTGACCAGACCAGGAAATGAACCAAGGTCCGTGGAACTGTGAAGCACAGCTACAACCGCTGTGCCACCCTCTGCATTTCTACGAGAAGGGAAAATCTTAAACACAACACTGGCTCTGTGTTTACAGAGAATGCCAGGCTTTGAATTACAATATGGTAAAAAAAAAAAAGTACTGCATTTGGAAATTTCTTTTTACATTTTACTTATTTTTTCCTACCATTAAAATAACTTTTAATTGCTGTAACCAAAAACACTTGGAGCCTTACAATGCATTTGTGAGCTAGAAAACTTGTAATTATGCTGAAAATAATGTTTACATAAAAATACACCAATGCTTCTACGTGTATTTATTGTAAACAGTAAAAGTTTAAGAGAACAACATTAGCCAGTGCTCACAATACACTTTTTGTTTTCGATTAACAAGCAGATGCCTTGCAATGAAAAATGAAAAAGCTTACCAGTTCCACATACGGTATAAGCACAGACAGGATGTCAGTTGAAAACAGTAGAGGATTATACAAAGTTGGAGGTTTCAATTTCTTTTTTCAGTTCATCCATTTTAAAAGAAAGTGCTTAGAGACTTCTGTTTAAAAAATTAGTCTGCAGTTTCTGCAGTCTTTTCAATTCAGATCTGTTCTAAAAAAAATGTTCAGAAGTTCCTAGCATGTCTTTACAGGACGCAGAGAGTTGGATTTTACTCTGCTGCTAGTTGGCTGACTACGAGAGAGCCTGAGCCTGGAAGGAGGTGGGTACTGTTTCCTTCCAGATGTTGAGATGCAGTAATTTTTAACCCACCCCCCACCCTGCTGAGGTCATAGGAAACTACACCATCTAGTATTGAAGAATAAAGAAGTCATTCTCATTAAGGTATCAGCAATACTTTCAGTCATTAAGAACAAATAACTACAATGGAAACAAAATGTGTAAATAATTAAGCTAAAGATTATGCTTAGTAACTTTGTTTTTAAAACTGTTGGCAAACAGCTTTTCTACTGAAGCTGAGTAAAGAAAATAGATTTTTTTCTTTTTTCTTTATAGGCACAACCATGTTTTCAGTTTATAAGTCATAATGTTTACCACCCTTAACTAACAACCAGTGAACTTTTTGCAATAATATGGAAAAAACCATTTGGTTTGAGCAAAGGTACAATACAGGTTATCAAAATGTGATATAACCTAATGAAACACATTTCAGGAAATGAATACAATATATATTATTAAAGCCATTTTGAAATTAGAACTTGGAAATGTAATAAAGTAAATTTTAGTGAACTAATTCTGAGAAAATGAGTTCATATTTTGGCTAGATGCAAAAATCATCTTATATTGGGAGCATACGTCCATTTTCTTAACATGCTAAGTCCCGTATGAGGTCATGGGGAATTATAACTTACACTGGCAGCATTACGCACAAGGCAGTATCCGGCTTGGAGTGTGGTGCCATTCAACCACCAAGTGTATTGTATAGTTCTGTGCTTTGACATGGAGCCAAAAAGTCATTCACAGCTTCTAGTTTACTTTGTAATTTTAGATTCCTGTATCTTTCATGGTCACTGTTGCTGTCATCAAGGAGCAACAAAACATTTGGGACTTGTTCCATTATATTACCATCAGCTTTCACTGAATGCTTAACTGTTTTTTAAGTTTCAGCAAAAGATCACTTTTAATTAAAATTCTTTGGAATGTAGCCTTGCCTTAGGTGCGCAGCTGCTTGAAACTGGTAAAATCCGGAACCATTATAACCAGGTGCAATACACAGATAAAATGTTTAACTGGCCAGGACATCATTCTCATTATTGTATTTTTAAAGCCCCTTAGGCCATAAAGGGTACCTGGGGTAATTTTCATGGTTTATATAATTACAGGACAAAAAGTTAAGAGAGAAAGTCAGATAACCTGTACATTTTTGACCCTCCTATACTGTGTGGAGATTGAAGTGATAAGTAATGTTCGTCTCCCTGTTAGAAGGAGTACTTTTGAGTTCATTCACTTTTTTATAACCATTTGTGAAAGCAAAACCAAGAAGTTGCCGACAGAAGTAAGTCCATATCTTCAGATGACGTGTTTAGAACAATAAAAGATTTCTTGTTTTCAAATCTAGTTACTTTGGCCAAACAAAATGGTGCTTATTCCATTTACATACACATACTCTTTTTATAGAAGTTGCTACTTGATTTTTATAAAGATACCATTAGAAACCATTAAAAATATACTCAACATATTACTGTTTCTAATGGTTGTTATGTAACAAATGACATTTTTAATTTGTAAATAAAGGTGCCTTTTTTCACAAAAACATAATAGCAAAGGTTAGATAACATCTCTCAAAATTATTTAAAGTAGTAATACTCTACTTACTCAAAATCCTTTTTTGACCATGTGCAAATAGAGCATTGGAATGCTTACTCATTCAGCCACATTCATTTCATAGTCTGTATCTCAGACAGCAGATAATAGCACAGCAAAGGACAGTGTGAACAGTGAATTGCAAAAGAAGACGATGTAGTCATTTCGAGGGTGATGGTTTCCAAGACCTCATGGAATGTGTAAAAGAATTAATAAATTAATAAAATGAGTCAAATCTTCAAAGGATAAAATAAAGGGAAACATATCATTAGACATGTCTGCCTTCAGACTACTGAATACCACCAAACCTTAGCCTTAGAAGAAGCGACAAATCTGACACTACTCGAGCACTAATAAAGTTTCACAGACCTCTAAATGTGTTTACACATCACTGGCCTGAGCAGTTTAAAATTATTCAGTAAATAGCTAACTTGCTTCAAAGCAATGTAATTGTATTAGAAGTCTCCAGTGTACATGTTTTAAGTATTTACAAACCTTTTGTAAATAGAATGCCAATTTTTGTTAAATGCTCCTACAGGAATGGTAATTTGCATCAGCCTAAGGGAATTACAGTTTTTTAGCTAAAATGCCTTCACAAATTTAGAGGAAAAAAAGTGTGGCTGGTTACTATTACTCAAAGACGCAGAGTTTTAATATTCAAAGGAGAACTGCTGTAGCAACATTATTTAGATATCATTGTATAAAATTCTATTTTCATTTTGAGTTTCAAATTTTCAAAGCTTATACAAGCTTCTTAGATCCCAATATACAAGCCTAATTCTTAAAACTTGTTTCTATCCCATGAAAAGGGTGTTTTTGGAAATATCAAATGAGACTACAATACTAAAAATTCCAACCGACTATTGACTGTTCAGGAACATGCACATTAAAACATACATAACCTTACAAGATGGTACTTGGCCACTGACCTTTGACCAATTCTATAATTTTACTGAATAACAAATAATACCTTTAAATTTTGTTATTTTTATTTCAAAGCACTGAAACTCAAAATTACATTTTTAATGTAAGTTTGTTGTATGTTAGAAAAAATATTGTAAAGAAAAAAGACTATTTTATTTTGTTACTATGTACCAGCTGCACACTGTTCAAGTGTGATTTTGGCCTATTCTTCCAGACAGTTTTGCTCCATGTTATTCAGGTTCATTGGACAACACTTGTGCACCACATTTTTTTAAAGTGTGCCACAGATTCTCAATTCTCAGTTTACTCCAGTATAAGCTGCTGAACTTTGTACCTTCCTTACAGTGATTGTTAAACTTTTGGAAGCTTCTCACACAAGTCTCTTTTTGATTTGCGCAGAGTTTTGAGTAGTGGCCTTTTCTAGGCAGCATCTGAGTGGTTTAACATAGATTTAACATTTTGATAATCAAAACAAAATTTCCATATGTTTTGTACCCTTTTCCTGATTTTTCATTGTATTATTTTATCTCTTCTTTGGAAATTTAATCTTCATTTTCAAGCTGTCCTTAAGAGTCACAACCTGAATATTGATCCCTTATCTGTGGGATTTTTGTTTGGAAATATGGCAGATATTTTAATCAATTCACTGCAGGAAGGTTATTTATAAGGCAGTTGTGTCCTCATTAGAGAATGGTTATTACCTCTATAAGCTTAGAGCTTCCACAACATTGTAATTGAATATTTTTGGAAGCAGCATGTTTATTTGTTTTTCTTTTAAGGTTTTAAGTTTCAGTAAAATTTGTAGATTAGAATTTGTTACTCAGTAAAATTAAAATGCTGATCAAGATTCTGGATACAAATTGTAAAATGTGTAGTAGGCTGGAGCCCTGAAGCAGCCCCCCATACCCAAAATAACACTACAGAAGTCTAAAAAGAATAAAGAATGAATGTTTGGGACAGAAAAGAGAGCATAAATGCAGTTGTAAGACAAAGCTCCAAAAACAGAGAACAAAAACCTACCTATTGGATATATTTCACAAGGTTTTACACCTTTATATTAAATAAAGAGGCTTGTTCACTTGCCCTTTACAGTACCACATTCAAGAACTCATCTCTTCTCATCTCTTTCTCTGAGTTTGACCTGCTTTACTTCTGCCAGTCCAGGGTCTGCCCACTCTCCCCTTGAGAGTGATTTAGGATTGGAATAGGTTAAACCTCCTCTCATGGAGACTTGTGTCTTTGCCCAGGAGCTTCATCTTTATTCTGGGGCTACTGTATATTCATGGCAGAGACACAGGTCTACAGGTTGCTCCCTGGTATTTGTGCACCCCTGATAATTCTGTGTTCTTTTTAAAGCTAGAACTACACAGTATGCAATCTGACAACATTCTCAGGGAAGCATCATGGTCTTAAACATTCCCTCTTGATGCCGGAGAGTGTTGCTGCCTCTGATGTTGTCTCTAGCTTTACACTTACTATTGGAAGAGGGTCTCACAGCCTTGGCAACTGTCCTGGGAGAACATTGCTTCACATGTTTCTCTTTAAGCTTTCTCCCCGTCTGTCTCTCTCTCTCTCTCCGCCACATATTCTATATGATGCCCATTCTAGAAACACACATACTGTAGCCTAGTGGTGCCCTTGGCACTGGTAGCATCTTGCCAACCAACCACCACCTTAGAGTAGGTTAAACAAAGGTAATGATACATACATATTCTCTTTATTTTGCTAAATTATGAAATGGAAGTCTAGGCTGACAGAGGTGGAAGGCCTAGTGTAATGTGTGTCATGTTTTTTAATTTTGATTTTAAGAGCTATAGCAATTATGTAAAACAGGTTTGACAAACGAGGGGAGACCATTCAGGTTGTTTGTTTAACTAATAACTAAACTGTCCCAATATCTCATCCAGATACTTCTTAAAAATTGCCAAAGTTTCTGTTTCAACTAAATCTCTTGGTAGATTGTTCCTGATTCCTGGCTTCAGTCCTAAATGTACCACCCTTTAATTTATGCTGTTGTGCTCAAGTATGAGATTTACCATTTATTTGAAAGAATTCTGCTGTGCCTAACTTATAAATGCTTTTGAGAATTTTGAAAACCTGGATTAGATTCCCACACAGTCCCCTACTTGAAATTAAACAGGTTTAATTACCCGAGTCTGTCAGAGTAGGACATGTTCTTAAGTCCTGGGATGCACTTGGTTGGTTTCCTCTGCACAGCTTCAACTGCTTCTATGCCTTTTTTGTAGTGTGGTGACCTGAACTGCACACAATACTCCAAATACAGTCACACTAGGGCATTTTATAATCTAAGCAGAATATCCTTAAATATATCCATCCATCCATTATCCAACCCGCCATATCCTAACTACTGGGTCACAGGGGTCTGCTGGAGCCAATCCCAGCCAACACAGGGCTCATGGCAGGAATCAAACCCTGGGCAGGGTGCCAGCCCACCGCAGGACACACACACACAAAGCACACACTGGGGACAATTTAGGATTGCCAATGCACCTAACCTGCATGTTTTTGGAATGTAATGAGCAGAATCCAATCAGAGAAGGGCCACTTACTAAGCAAGAACCAATCGGAGTGCAATTAGAGTTTGAAAACTTAGAGCTTTGCAAAACATCCACACTAAAGCTCTAAACCAGCATTTTCAAAAATATATGTTATATATGGCGGCTGTTTTAAATGTTAAACATGGCTAAGCTTATGCTTCCAGTAAGTTAAAATCCATCCATTATTCAACCTGCTATATCCTAACTACAGGGTCACGGGGGTCTGCTGGAGCCAATCCCAGCCAACACAGGGCGCCAGCCCACCGCAGGGCACACACACACCCAAACCAAGCACACACTAGGAACAATTTAGAATCGCCAATGCACCTAACCTGTATGTCTTTCGACTGTGGGAGGAAACCGGAGCACCTGGAGGAAACCCACGCAGACACAGAGAACATGCAAACTCCATGCAGGGAGGTCCTGGGAAGCGAATGCAGGTCTCCTTACTGCGTGGCAGCAGCGTTACCTCTGCGCCACCGTGCTGCCCCTCCTTAAATTTATATTAAACAGTTTTTACTATATACGCTAACATTTTATTTGTATTTTAATAGCTTCTGTGCATTGCTTAGATGATGAAAATGATGTGTAACATAATCCCCAATATTCTTTTTTTGTTGGACATTGTCTCCCATCTTGTGTTTACAATTATAGTAGAAATATCTTCAACAAAAAATTGCCTGTCTCTCCAATTTCTTAACCCAAGTTTTCCTAGTGAGGATCAAGGAAAGCTGGAATAAATGCTGGTATCAACAGAGAGAAGGTCAAAAATTAGCCATATGCAGTCGATTACACAGATCACACAGGCAACTAAGAGATGTTAGTGGGTCTTTGTATTGTTTTGTGCTATTAGCAGCAAGTACCATAACAGAGTGCTTTACAGTGCTAATAATATTATAATACAGAACCAATTAATTACCTTGAACACTACAATTAAAATAAAAAAAGCAAACAGCAAATACAACAACTGTAGCACTGATACATACCAGGGGGGACTTGGCAGTATAAGTGACAGATTTAAAATGGCAGGTATCGATTACAAGTGCACAAATTAAAGGAAACATCGGTATAAGGCTTCAGAACAAGGCACACTGTAACATTGAATGACAAACTAATAGTGGCAAAAAGACATACTGAGCGCAATTACAGTATAAAACAAAAAAATGGCATTAAAAGGATGAATTGATAAATTATGGCTGAAGTTTTCAAAGCTAGCAGACTAAATTAGACAGTGTGACATTATAATCTCATTAAACATCATAATTACAGGGACAGCATTTAAAAAGCTGGAGAATACATCCTAACAGCATTTTGTTTGAACTGTAGGAGGAATTAAGAAACCCAGATGGAGTCTTCTCCACACAAAGCAAAAAGAAAGAAAAAAGTACATTGGTCATAGAAGTAATCCCCACTGAGGACTGAAACAGTTTTTATAGAAATGTACAGTATGGGAACAGCACTATTTCTGCACCACCGGGCCGTTCAACAAGAGAGTCAGGTATTGTTAAAAGTCTTTAGAACACCACGGTCGACCAGACTTGGTGTGTAAGAAAATGTAAATCCCTTAAAAGTGCTCTCTATTGAAAGACTCTATAACACAATTTTAAAAATCTTTATAATAGTACTCACTATAAAGGGTGCAATATTCATAAAGGTTTAGTATGTACATATTAATCAACAGATTCCTGTCAATGAACAAAGCAAATCATGTAGTTTGTCATGTAATTTTTCTCACTTCCCTCTTGCTATCAAACATTACAAGACCATTGGCACTTGCTCCAATGGATTCAGGAATAGTTTCATAGTTTCTACCTACAAGTATTAAGATTACTTAACAGTCATAAAAACAAATATTGTGAAATAATAAACTGTGGATGTAACCACACACACAATCAGATTGTGATTCAGGCTACGAATGCCTTGAATTTAATTACCCCGATCTACAGACTGTCAAATAAACGAACCACACGCCATGGCGCAACGTGAGAGGTTTCGCTGCTGATGCCCGAGGTTCGATTCCCGAGAGGGAGTGCAGTGAGTGTGTATGCCTGATGAGCCCAGAATTAGGGCCAAACACGTGTTGCGTACTCTTTGCATTATTTGACAGTAAAAGCTATTTCAACCATCCTATGATCTGCTTCTCGCAACTGAAAGAGGGCACCGTGGCAGATGTTAGCTGACTTGCTGACTAACCACAAGCTTTACCTGGTAGGTAACCACCCACACAATCAGATTGTGATTCAGACTACGAATGCCTTGAATATATATATATACACACACGCACACACACACATATACTGTATATATATAGTGTGTGTTGTGGCAGATGGCCTGGACCGATGCCACCCCTTTGACACTAGATCCGGGGGAGCAGTCATGGGATGTACACTACGTCCCAGGGAACGTGTGGTGGCAGCCCTCCTGGGTTACATCGGAGCCACAGGCTTGGGACTTCAGGGCTCAGACCTGTTGGGCTCTGTGGCCACCACAAGGAAGTGCTGCATGGCTTAACGAGCCCATGTGGGCTGGAATGCAGCCACACCCGGAAATGCAGCCTAATTAAGCCAATTACCACCTGGAGCACTTCCGAGAGGGCTACAAAAGGAGCCTGCAGCCACTATTTGAGGTGCCTGAATTGGGAGGAGGACAACAAAGCTGCCTGGGAGGAGGAGGAGGAGGAGGAGGAGGAGGAGGAGGAGAAGAAGAAGAAGAAGAAGAAGAAGAAGAAGAAGAAGAAGAAGAAGAAGAAGAAGAAGAAGAAGAAGAAGAGGAGGAGGAGGAGGAGTGTGGTTTGGGGTGATTTACTTTGTGTGTTGTTTTGGGACTGTGTTGGACCTGTGGGACACGGGAAAGACGTGCTCCACGGCTGAAGAAAAATAAAAGTTCTTTTTGCTCATTTTACACTTGCCTCCGTTGTCAGTCTGTGTCGCCTTTGACACAGTGTGTGTGCTTGTTGTGGCTTGTAGGGGAGTATCAGAGTCCCAAACCCCAGACACACCTACACAAGAAAAGTCTGCTTAGATTGAAAAGGTCTTCTCCGAGCAGCTCCCCCTGGTGGTAACTGGGGAACCCAAAAGTGCTGCCTGTTGGGATCGACAGCTCCTATGGAAGACCCCCTTGAGGGATGCTGTTATTTCTTTTCTCAGTACTCAAATGTGGCACTTGGTTGCACTGTCCACCTACCAAGTTGTTTTGCCTGCCTAAGGTAAAGTCACCTCTGATGGAGGATTGTAGGAATCATCAGGGAGTGGGATCTTTTCATTGTATTGGCTGGCCCAGTGCTGTCTCAGCTGTGGAATGGCCAATAGGTGGAGGCAGCTTGGTGGCTGAAGTCTCCAGGACTCAAAACAAGTTCCAATTATATTATGTAATATCAGTCAGTCATTTTCCAACCTGCTATATCCTAACACAGGGTCACGGGAGTCTGCTGAAACCAATCCCAGCCAACACAGGGCGCAAGGCAGGAACAAATCCCGGGCAGGGTGCCAACCCACCATAGAGCACACACACCAAGCACACACTAGGGACAATTTAGGATCGCCAATGCACCTAACCTGCATGTCTTTGGACTGTGGGAGGAAACCGGAGCACCCGGAGGAAACCTACGCAGACACGGAGAGAACATGCAAACTCCATGCAGGGAGGACCCAGGAAGTGAATGCAGGTCTCTGTACTGTGAGGCAGCAGCACTACCACTGCACCACCGTGCCGGCCATTATGTGATATCATCTACTGTTAAATTCTGCTCTGTACTTGTAATATTTTTATTTTACTATTATCTTGTTTTGAAGATTACTTGTTCTGTGTATTGCATTGCATTTTCCCCTTCTTTTTGACACCCACTGCACGCCCAACCTACTGGGAAAAGGGTATCTTTTTGAACTGCCTTTCCCAAGGTTTCTTCCTTTTTTTCCCTACTACGGTTTTTTTGGGAGTTTTTCCTTGTCTTCTTAGAGAGTCAAGGCCTTGGGGGGTGGGGGGCTGTCAAGAGGAAGGGCCTGTTAAAACCCATTGCAGCACTTATTGTGTGATTTTCAGCTATACAAAAATAAATTGTATTGTGTTTGGGGGACAGATGGCACTGGTAGGCAGTCTCAGTTCATCCTTTCATTATAAAAGCCTCTTGGCTGAGTGAAAGGACATTCATCCTATTGGGAAGCCTTCCATCCCTGCCCTCTATTACAATATATATATAAAATATACAACCATAAGCGTTACCTAGTAGGTCACCACCCAAATAATTAGATTGTGATCAGACCTATTGATGTCTCTAGGGCTCAACGTCTGAGGCTTTGCCTCAGGTGCTGACGTCCAATGTTCTAGCCCCACAAGGGGAAGCAAAGGTGCGTACACCTGATGAGCCCCAATTAGGGAGAAACACTTGTCGTGTATGTGTATTATTTGGCAGGTACTATATAACATTATATATATATATATATATATATATATATATATATAATATTGTCTATATATATATATATATATATATATATATATATATATATATATATATATATATATATATATATATATACTGCGGTGGGTTGGCACCCTGCCAAGGGTTGGTTCCTGCCTTGTGCCCTGTGGGATTGGCTCCAGCAGACCCCCGTGACCCTGTATTCGGATTCAGCGGGTTAGAAAATGGATGGATGGATATATATATATATATTGTGAACTTTGACCCGGACACAGACAGACGGACATCATATTGTCACCCAACACACCGTTTATTGTACAACTATTATTTACAAAAGTCACGTGCTCACAAAACCCCAGTGCCTCTTGCACCGGTTCCCCAAAGTCCAGGCTCACAGTCTCTGTGCCTTTCTTTCCTGGCCGCCTCCAGTCCTCGCTCCAGCTCTGTCCACTACCGCCCGACATCCACTCATGACTGGAGGGAGGCGGCCCCTTTTATAGGAACCCGGATGGGCTCCAGCTGCTTCCCGGCAATCAGTCCTAGCCACACCCCAGTGTGGCGGAAGTGCCGGCTGCGCACCCGGAAACCGTCCGGTGTCCCTGTCGCCTTCCCCAGCACTTTCTGGTGTGGCGGAAGTGCTGGGCTCCAGGGTTCCTCAGGCACCTGGGCGCCGCCTGGTGGTGGCCACGGGCCCCTACAGGATTGGGCTTCCAAGCCCTCTACCCGTGGCCCCCAACATAACCAGGACGGATGCCCCCTCGCGGTCTCCGGGGACCACAATATATATATATATATATATATATATATATATATATATATATATATATATATATATATATATATATATATATATATATATATATATATATATATATACCATATTTCCACATGTACCACATGCACATTTTTTACCGAAAATTAGCATTAGAAAATCAGTTGCGCGTCATACACAAGGAAATGTAATTCTGTAATGTTTACTTCTGCTTGGGCTCGCTCGCTCGCTGTCTCTCTCTTTCACTCTTTCACTCTTTCACTCGCTCTTTCACTCTTTCACTCTTTCACTCGCTCTCTCTCTCTTGCTCGCACACTCGCGCTCTCTCTCTCTTGCTTACGTATTCACGCTCTCTCTCTCGCTCACTTGCTCGCACACTTGCGCTCTCTCTCTCTCGCTCGCTTGCTCGCGCACTCGTGCTTTCTCTTTCTTGCTTGCTTGCGCTCTCGTGCTCTCTCTCTCCTATACAATCACAACGCATGTCGTACACGGTGCAAAACGATTTTCCAGATTTTCTTTGTAAAAATTAGGGTGCGCATCGTACATGAGTAAATACGGTATATATATCAGTAAACAAAAAAGGTTTTGTTAGCTAAGTGGAGGCAAGGTACACTCCAAAACACAGATATAGACCAACTCCCCACTCCTGATGTCACAGTTTCTCTTCCCCTCGGATTAGTGCAAATAAATCGGTACCGCAAACAAACTATGATTATTAGCGCAATGAGAGTGGTTGCAAAATCATCTGTAATGTTCAAGCAAATTATAGAAAAAAACCTGATCTAAATCCATTAAGTAGTTTCCTTGTGAAAAACAGACAGACATACAGATAGACGGTGGATTTTATATGTACAGAGTATATATATATATATATATATATATATATATATATATATATATATATATATATATATATATATATAGTGAGAGAGAGAGTATTATACATACAAATACATATTGTATACAGTAAATTGTATCTAGTAAAAATTTCATTGTACTATGTACAACACTAAATTTTAAATTGTGTATCATCCATTCCTTCAGCAGTGTAGGGGTATTCTCACAATTTCTATGCCATGTGCAACCTGCGTTGGACTGCCATTCCATCCAGTTTTTGATTTCTGCTGTGCATCTAAGTGATGCTGAAATAACCTGTTGTTCCTGGGGATAATAAATTGGAGTATGTTGGTTTGTTAAATGGATGGATAAATATTATACAATAATAAAGGAGTTTACTAATAAATCATTAAAAAGTAATTTAAAAAAAAATGATTGAATAAATTCACAACAAAGTTATTTTTAAATATCAAGATTACTCAGTTTTCTTTTTATATTTTTATTATTTTATACCATGTATAAATATACACACACACAAACTTTTTAAATAAATTATATTATACAACTATATTACATTTTATTGGTGAATATTTTTAACATTTTTTTTACCAAAACGTTTTTTTTTTGATTCTGCAAAGGGTTATGGTTCCAAAGACAATTGTTTCCCCAGTTACACAGCATTTAATAATGAAGTAGGCAGGAATGTGTATTTTCTTGATAGCCAAAGAGTGAAACAGAGAGGTCTGTTAAATATTAAGGCAGTGGTAGAAACAGGAAATAGTTTTTGAAAAGTGACGCAGTACCCTTGCGGTCAAGCACTGCCCTAAGAAAGCCCAGCCGGCCTTGTAAGGAGCCCTCTGTTGTTTTTCTGATGCAGTAAATGTTATTCAGAACACACAAATAAAAAAAAATAAAAAAATCTTACACAAAATTCCATCCCCACTGATTTTGAATGTTACCACATTAAATAACATGTGTCTTTATTAAACGGGAAAATATTTATTGTTGTTGGAGTATACAATATATTAATAATAAAAAAAAAACTTTGTTGCAGCATAATATATTGATGTTTCAATATTACTTTGAGGGGGATTATACATCATCAAGACATCTTCACTGTCCCAGCTATAGGAAGTTAAAAAAGCATTTTGTGAGACTATTTTGACTGTTTCTTTTCCTCCTGCTTTTTTTTCTGCTTTTTTTGCTTTTCTCTCTGGAGATGTGAAACAAGAAACTTAAATGTTTATAGAAAGACTACAAATTGCATTTTTTCTATCAATGATAACATGTATATCAAGTGGATGGTAAGGGCAGGTGAAGAGACACTGCATGTTTTTATCTTGAGGGATTAGCTGTTTATCTATGTAGACTGAGTGCCTGGCAATGCAACAATTATTGCTGATCTCATCACAGTTTAGGATGCCCAGATTTCAGAAGGGTTAAACCATGTGCTTTTTCTGTACAGTATGTTAAGGGCTGGGTATGCCCCTGTCAAGATAATATTCATTTTTAAATAATAAAGAATGTCTGCAATTGCAAAAATGCAAAAATAAATTCTTGAGCAGTTAAAAAATGTGGTTGTATTTTTCATCTTTCTGAATTAATATTAACATTTATCTGCTGAACATTTTATGACCCTAAAATGTCATGTTTAATCCTGAGTGGTGCAGTGGTAGCACTGCTGCCTTACAATAAGGGGGACCAGGTGTTGTGTCCTGCATTCTACCTGTGTCTGCATGGGTTTCCTCTCACAGTCCAAAGTCATGCAGTTTAGATAAATGACTGTATTTACTTGGTCATTGTATGTGTGACTGTGTTTGTGTTTTCACTCTGTTATGGGCTGGTGCCCTGTCCAGGGGCTGTTCTTACCTTGTCCCTGTCAGTTGCTGTAAGGGGCCCCAGCTTCCACACAGCCCTGCCTTAACTTTTTCTTCCACATTCACAGGAATTCATTTGTATTGCATGACTATTTGTATCTTCATACAAAGAAATGCAATTTGTATTTCATTATTAATGCTGTGCCAAAACAAAGATAAACCGTCAGACTTTTTGGAACATTTCAGCTGTAGTTTTTTTAGTTTTCTTAAAATCTAGAAAGAAATAAAAATGGTGGCAATGAAGAGAATGATGTATATTCAGTTGGGAGTCATTCAAAATTTTTTTTAATTTTCATCTGTCAACATTTAACAACATTTTAGATCCTAATTGTTATTACTTAATAGTACTGACATCGCACAAATAGTACGTACACTACCAGGAATAATGCTACAGAGAAGGGGTTCCCAAACTCAGTCTTGTGGACTCACCATGGCTCTGAGGACAGGTTTGGCCTCCCACTCATTTTCTGCCTGATGACAGAACCATTAGCACAATGGGTCTGGGGGTCTCCAGTTGAATATTCCTCATGATAGACACAGACGTTGATATTCTTGGAAGGTGTTGTCTTCTCTCAGTGTGAGGTGTCACCAGACCTTTACCCAGCTGCTCCTGGAAGATCCTTCTTTGAATTAGTTTAATATATTTCCAGTCCTTGTTTATTTCATTCTGTACAATAGGGGTATTATAGGCACTCACATAAATATTGTAGTAAAAGGCAACAGGCCAGCACATATAATCTTGCACTGCCAGATGTATGTCACTGTAACTTTGTCCAGATTTTCAGCACCATCATTTGTTGCATTGTAATCCAGGACAAACTGTGGCTGTCTGTCATCTCAGCTGCTTAGGATGTCACCTTATGCAGCATACTCATCAATAGTACATTTTTGTTTTTCCTGGGGCGATAGGATATAACAGTAGTGATTTCAGTGAAGGCCTTGGTGAATGCCACCTTGGAAGAGGTTACCTTCCAAAGTTCTCTAGGGAGCTCTGACTAATTTTTCTTATGGTCCCAATATTGCCAGCTTCCTTCTCAGTTGTTCCTCGTCCAGCACATTCAAGGTTGAAAAATGTAACTCCTACATCAGGCACTAACGTAGCACAAAATGTAACAGTGGAGGTGGGGCCCCTCCCTGAAAAAAACATTTACAGTGGTTCCCCAAATTAACATTCTGGATTTAAGGAGGTCTGATGAGGTCTCTCCTGTTTTCGCTACTCTACCAGTGTCAGACATGACACAATTTCCCTACAATGGGACTTTACAGGTGCTGTCCCAGCAGGTTTCCCATTGTAAATGTACATACTGTATTCCATCCATAGCTGGACTAAAAATCACATTCTGTACACATTTTTATTCCTAATTTGGAAAGTATGTTTCACGTACTGCCTGAAAGGACAAAGTCCATGGAATAAAATCAGATATTTATCCACAGTCATATTAGGCTAAGGATTGTAAAGAAAGAGCAAAATTGTAACTCATTTATCCCACACACCCATTATATTCCAATTTCCCCTTGGGATTAATATAGTATCTATCTATCTATCTATCTATCTATCTATCTATCTATCTATCTATCTATCTATCTATCTTGTTTGTCTGTTGTCTATCCAATTACTTTGTAAACTGGAAATATAGCCCTCACAGTGTTGGCACTCCATGGGCTTGCTGTTGCTACATTATTTGATTACACTTGCCAGCCTGAATTAGAAACCTAGTCTAGGCTTGTAAGTGGGCCTGATCAAGCTCTTTATCTTCTTCTCTGTCTTTCTGCTGCTCCCATTAGGGGTCGCCACCATGGATCATCTGTTTCCATATTTTCCTGCTCTCTGCATCTTTGCTGTGTCTTTATAATGAATCAAAATATTTACCATTTTAGACATGAAAGCTTCATCTCTTAGTGGAGTTTCATCTTCAAGGAATTAGTGAACCAAGAAGCATATAGCATAGTCAGGATTTAGCTCAATATTGTTTTTAGTTTCTGAGTCATCATCACTTTTATTGTCAAATAGCTTATAACAGACCTTCATAGACAGCAAATCTAGTGGTCATTTTGAATATCTACATCTAAATCACTGCTTGCTGTGCTCTGGGAATCTATGTGTTTACTCCTCCCCAAGTTTATGGGAATCATCATAGTTCTCATTTGAGCTTTAAAATAAAGATGGACCATTCCTGTAAGAACCTTTCCATTACATACAAGGTTGGAAAATGCCGATTAAAAAGTTTTTTAAAAAGTTCAATTTTCTCATTTTTTAAGCCCCTACAGATGCCTGAGGTAAAAATGATGACAAACAACATTGTTTTATACAAGTCTGTGTACAGGATTTTGAAAAACCATGATTAAAGTTTAATGTTTCCCAACCGTTCCTAAAAAAATCATGATAAAAAATAAGCTTTATTTGTTTTAGACATGTCAAACACTGAATGGCATCAAACTGACCCCAAACATAATAGAAGTTTATTTGTATCATAAGCAATTATGGTACTCTCTGATTTGCTTTTTAAAATCACTGCTTACTGTATCTACGTACATTACTAGACTGAAAGGAAAAAGTTAAACACACGAACAAAATGCTTAGGTCACTTATATCTCATGACCTACAGTACAGCTTAAACACTAGGGAAATAGCAACAACATCAAACTGATTCCCAGGAAATTCTCTAGAAAATACTATTTCTTTTAATACTGGAAAATGTCTTTATCAAGTAAATTCTAAGTATTACATAGTTACAGATTGTTCCAGTATTTCCTAAAGTTTTTCTTTATAATGAAAAATTAAACTAGTTGTCATAATGACTTAGTAGGTAACTGTCCTGTCTAAGCACTCTAATGTCCTGGGTGTGAATCTCAGCTATTTGTGTGGAATTGACCTTTTTCTCCCTGTCTCTACAAGGTTTTTCTCCAGCTACTCCAGTTTTCCTACCAGTCCCCAAGATATTTGTGTTAAATTAACTGGCAACTCCAAATGGAAGGAGTCTGCCCTATGAATGTGAGTCCTGTGATGCACTGGCGCTCTGCCTCGTGTCTAATGTTGCCAGAATAGACTTTGGCTTCCACAACCCTTTACTGAATTAAATGGGTTAGAAAACTGATGCATTGATATAGAAGTGGTAATTAACCAGTTGATCTGCTCTACCACATTAAAGTCTTCTTATGGTATGGATTTAAATAAAACATTTTACTGGTGTGTTAAAATTTAGAAGAAAACTTGTGAATAAGTTTAAACTCGAAACATCTTTTCTCACAAAACATCTTCTATTACAAATCTGCACTTGCAAAAAGAAATGGGAAATGTGATTTCATGTTGGAGCATTAGTGTCTTTACAGTAATGTCTTTGTATATGCACCTGTATGTGAATCATATGTAATAAGTGAGCCTACACCTTTATAAATACTATCCAGAGTGGTGTGCAGTTCAGCCTGTTTTGAGGCAAAGCAAACAGGAAGAAAGAGACCGGGAAAGGCAGAGTCTTGAGCTGTGTTTGCTTGCTGGTGATGGCGTGCATCAATTGGAAGAGAGGTGAATACCTGCCATCAAATCCTTTTGAATAGCATAGTTTAAATAAACATTAAAATGGAAATGAAAATGCCTATATACATGATTAATCTTTAGTATATTTGTTACTTGTTAAAAGACGTTTTAGTCTGTGAAAAGTATAACCAAAAATACATTATACTAGTATCTACAAAAACTGTCAGGATTCTTTATTACTCTTTGATATGGATTTTTGACCATACTGTTCACTTATACATGAACAAGAAAACAAATAGATATGTACTTTGCTCACTTAAGACAAAGCCATTTTCCAATAATAATGGAGGCTTATAGTTCTGACGGATAACTTTATTTCATCTCACCATTACAAGTATTCAAATGTGCTTTCATTCACAGTTTTCTGAAAGCACCTACTGTATCCAACTTGAAGTCCATCTTGGCATCATTTGGCACAAAGAATGAACCAACAAAATCACTTGCTCCCTTTAGGTACCTTTAATTATTTCGTTCAACCTAACATGCATGTCTTATAAATGTAGGATGAAGCACACCCAAACTTGTGGATATGGTGTACACTCTGCATGTATCATACACGCTGGATGGGATTTTAAATCAAAACTTTGAAACTGTGAAACTGAACCAATCTGTTCATAATATGGCCAATAAGGCAAACTGTGGAACAGGTGAGGGTAGTGTACTGCAGGAGACCTTTATGAGGGAGAAAGAGAGAAAAATGAGACAGAGCCTTCAACAATGGTAGAGGGTAGTTCCTTTAAGTAATATTGTGGAAAGCCAGGGATTACTTAGGGATGGTGGTTCAGAAGTGCAAATCTAGCCAGGGTGGAGAGACACTATGTCCCCAAGAATGCTTAAGTGTGTATTTCAGCAGTGCTAGTCTCTTTCCTTTTAAAAAAGGTAGAGAGAGAGCAAGACCACACAAAGCCTTCTTATAGCCAAATAATTTGCACCCGAAAATGATTCCATAACCTCTGGATTTTTACATGTATTTGTATATGTGACTGCAAGAGGTCATCAGAATCAAGAGAAGTAACAGAAAGAGGAAGATGGTGTTTTGTGGTACTAATGTTTAAATATAACTGAAAATTATTTTATTACATGATATTCATTAAAGAAACCAGGTTTGGGTCTAGGATTTGCTTGAAGACGGTCTCTATAGGAGGATTAGATGTGGATTAGATGTGTAAAAAATATGGTTTGAGGTGAATTATGGATTTACATAAACATTATTAGTACACTATCTATATAAAGTATTCAACTCCTTGGAAGTTTTCACATTTTATTTTTATACAACATTGAATCATAATGGATTTAATTTGAATTTTTTGACACTGATCAATCGAAAAAGGCTCTTTAATGTCAAGGTGAAAGCACATCAAGTGGTTTAAATTAATTACAAATACAAAACACAAAGTAATTGATTATGTAAGTATTCACCTCCTTTAATATGACAAACCTAAACATCACAATTGGTTTCAGAAGTCTTATATTTGTTTAAATGGAGATCACCTATCTGTAGTCAGGGGTTTCAGTTGATGGTAGCATTAATGCACCTTTGGAAGGTCCAATTTGTGTTGAGTCTGTATAGTGGCCTAACCCACACAATGAAGACAAAAGAACACTCCAAGCAGCTCCATGAAAAGGGGATTGAAAAGCACAAGTCAAGAATAATGCAAGAAAAATCCAAGTCACTGAATGATTCCTTGTAGTTCATTTAAATCAGTCATCAAGAAATGGTAAGAGTGTGGTAGAGCTGTTCATCTAAGTGATTGTGTAAAAAGAAGACTAGTGAGGGGAGGCAATCAAGAGACCTATGATAAATTTGAAGGAGCTACAAACTACAGTGAATAAGATTGGAGGGAAATGCAACAACTGTTGCCTAGATACTTTATCAGTCATGACTTTATGAGAGATAAAAGAAAGAAAGGAAAAAATACACATGGCATCCCAGGAAAAGTTTGCCAGAAGGCATAAGGGGCATTCTGGAGTCAGCTAGAAGAAGGTTCTATGGTCTGATGAGTTCAAAACTAAGCTTTTTGGCCATCAATATAAATGGCATATAAATAATAAAAACTATCTAAATGACAATATCCTCACTGTGAAACATGATGGTGCCTGTAAGGATGCTTCTCTGCATCAGGCCCAAGAAGGTTTGAGAGGGTAGAGGTTAAAATAAATGCAGCAAAATTTTCTTGGAGTAAAATCTGAGGCAGTCTGTAAGACACCTGCAACATAGAAGGAGATGTATTTTCCAGTAAGACAATGACTTCAAGTATACACCTAGGGCTAAGCAGTATTGCCTTAAAAACAACAATCTTAAAGTCCTGGGGCCTCATGTACTGTATAAACGGTGCATATGCACAAAAATGTTGCATAAACCCTTTTCCTTGCACACTTTGAGATGTATAAAATCTAAACTTGACATAAAGCCACGCACATTTTCACGGTAGCCTCCTACCTTGCATACGCACATTTCTGTTCAGTTTTGCAAACTGGTGGCAGCCAGCGTAAAAGCATTGCTACTGTTTCTGTGTCATTTACCATTTTTTTCATGTTCTCTTCAATGGCACTGGATCAATTACACTGAAATGAATTGCGTATCGTTTACAAATTTAATTCACTTGTTTGTAATCATTCTGTAACAATATAATGATGCATGAAACAGCCAAACTATTCCAACTACTATAGTTGCTTTAAGGTTTTTAGAAGACAATGCAAATGGAAGAATTAGAATAAAGTGCGTATTTATAGATAATAATGATGATGACTGGCTTCTAAGTCAATTTCGATTTCCAAGAGCTATCCTCTTGGAGCTGCGTGCTGAACTAGCACCAAGCTTCACAAAGGCAGACTTTGAGGAATTGTGCTCTACCTATTCCTTTGCAAGGTCTACTTTTGGGTTTTAGCAACAGGAGATTTTCAGCATGAACTGGCTGACCAATCGGGTATTTCACAAACATCACAGAGTTGCACCCTGCCAGCTGTATAGGATGGCATTCACTTGTCATCCAAATATATAAGATTTCTTTACACTGTGGTTGAACTATGAAACATCAAAGTGCAATTCAAAGCAATGTCCAGTTTTCCAAATGTAATCGGATCAGCTGCACATTACTATTGCAGTGGCTCTGGACAAGCTACATCAGCCAGGAACAAATCACCTAAAGAATGAGCTGGCATTATATCGTATACATCCTGAGAACCTATAAGAATGACAGCTCCATACAGTCGCAAGTGCTTTTTCCAACTAGTGTGGCAAAAAGTAAGCAGTCCTTTTAAGGATAGCAAGTCACCTCAAAGTAAGGCACAGAGAATCAATCTGCTGTGGTGCTCAGTTCTGTCGCTACACTATAAAGGCAATTTCAGAGAATGAGTTTCTATGTAAATACAAAGCATTTCCACTCTATTAATGTGCTGCTCTGTAGTGCACAGAAAGTGTGTAATGTACCTAAGAGATGTGCTATGATAAACATGACCCTGATCCACCAAATGTTCAGCCAAGTCTGACAGCATTACAGCTTCATTTGAATGTAATTAGCAGAATGAAAGAAAAGGTAATCAGATGCAGCATTTATTTTTTAACCTATTAATTTAATTTGTGGTTAATCTCACATAGTACAGCCCTTATATTCCTTAGTTCATTGGCCACATCACTTACAGCACTATTGCATTTTTGACTCCAGAACAGCGTCCGTCAGCACGCAGTCAGATGGCCTCCTAGTGGTTTCTGAGGCAGAGGTGTGTGTGCAACCAGCGCCCGAAGACAAGCTTGGCACAGCAGCACCATCACTGCCTGAGCATCGCACAGGGGTCAGCTTTTATAATATTGACTGAATCAGAATAAACATGGTGGGTTTCAATTGTGATATCTGACCACTTCTTTTTTCTTTTGGACACTGTGTGACTTTCTGAACTTGAACTTTCGAGTGTCTCCACCATGTTTTTGTTTCTTATACCACTGCTTAAGCCAACAAATAGTACGTTTTTCTTTGCCCCCACTTCGCATTTGCTGAAATTCTTCTTTTTTCACATGCTTTTTCCATTGTTTTTTAACAAAAAACTGAATAGAAGGTGATATTTATATTGATTATGCATATCGATTTTCATTTATATTGATTTGCAACATGCGAAATTCTGGGAGGAGTCGGGACGAGGCTGTAGGCACGTGCATGTGCGTTAAATTTCCTGTTTGTGCGTTAAATTTCATGTTTATTAGGATTTGTAAAGGGTACATGCGTGAGACTTGGCGTACACACAGATGTATGCATATTGATTATATTGTGGGTACGCACATTTCCACTTTTGTCCAAATGCCATGTTTAAGTGTGAATTCTATGCACACCATTATACATGAGGCCCCTGGAGAAGCCAAGTCACAGTCCAGATTTTAATCCAATTGAGAATTTGAGACATGAAAAAAACTGTTCACTAACGATGACCCTTGCAATCTGACTGAGTCAGAGAAGTTTTGCAAAGAAGAATGAGGAAAAATTGCAGGGCCTAGTTGTGCAGAACTGATAGAGACTCAAGGGTGTCATGTCTGCCAAAGGTGCATCTACTAAACACTGACTTGAAGGGGGTGGATGCTTATGCAATAAATTATGTTGTGTTTAATTTTTGTAACTTATTTAGACCACTTTGCATGCATCTGTTTTCACTTTGATATTAAGGAGTCTTCTTCTGTTGATTGCTGTCAGAAAAGATAAATTAAATTCACTGTGAGTCAATGTTGTATAATAATAAAATGTGAAAACCTTCAAAGCGGTGAAGATTGTTTAAAGACACTGTACAAAGTAGGAATAAAAAGAACAAAAAAATTCAGTAGATGACTTGAAAAATACAATGGATGTTTTTCTCTAAATCTGAAAATGTCATACTGAAGACAAAATGCTCAAAGTGCAATGCGTTGAAAAAGAATTGTAAGTTGCACTCTAAACTAAAGCATCTTTATACTTCTAGAATTTCTTCGAAGTATATTTTCATTTTCTATATGTATAAGCTGCAAGATCAAGATTTAATTTGAACATGAAACATAATGGCAAATCAAAACTTGTTTTCAGTGCTAATATGACTGCTCTTCATTCATTTCTGTTCTCATTAGTCATTCACTAAGCAGTGCTTGGTTTTGAACAGCAAAGGGATTAAAGATTTTAATAAAAAGTAGATTACTTTTACCAATGAAATAAACAGAAAAAAAATCATATAAATCAGTATGTTAGGGAGCTATTCACGTGGTGCTTTGATTTGGTGCTTATGTAATTGGAATGAACATTCTGTTCTCTTGGACATTGCAGGATTAATACAGTGGGTCCTTGACCTCATCTGTGTGCACTCATGTTAACTCTGGAATGTTAGTATTAAAATAAACAGACACATATGTCAAATGAAAAAAAAGTCAATGAAATATAACAAATCCAAAGTCTTTCGATATTGTCAAGGCATTGCACATTTTGCTAAAATATAAATAGTTTAGTGTATAAATAATTATGTGCTGATAAAGCGGTATGCTAGTAAGTATAAAAACAGGGAGTTAAACCAAAGTTTTTAGCACAACTAAGCCAACGTTATTTTACAAACTGTCCTAAATAAGATGTGAAATATTAATGTTTTAGTAAACCATTAGGCGGCACGGTGGCGCAGTGGGTAGCGCTGCTGCCTCGCAGTTAGGGGACCCGAGTTTGCTTCCAGGGTCCTCTCTGCATGTTCTCCCCGTGTCTGCGTGGGTTTCTTCCCACAGTCCAAAAACATGCAAGGTTAGGTGCAGTGGCAATTCTAAATTGTCCCTAGTGTATGCTTGGTGTGTGTGCGTGCGCACCCTGCGGTTGGCTGACTCCCTTGCCCGGTGTTTGTTTCATGCCTTGTGCCCTGTGTTGGCTGGGATTGGCTCCAGCAGACCCCCGTGACCCTGTAATTAGGATATAGTGGGTTGGATGATGGATGGATAAACCATTACAAATATTAGTGTTAAAAAATGCAAATTATATGATATGCATAAGTTGAAATAACTGTTGTTCTGACAAAGTCACTCAATACTGATCCAGCAGCTCATCCATGTTCAAGTCCTGTTAGTCCTTTGCAGGGTTGGAGGATCTAAATTCTTCCCTGAAACTTTTGGAAACAAGGCATTCAACAAAACTGGATGGAACATCAGGACATTACAGGGCACACTCATGCACACACTCTTTGTTAAACACATTCAAATACTTTCAGTTAATGTTATGGGAGGGAAAGTGGAGCACTTGGAGAAAACCTTCATGGATAAAGGGAGACCACATCATCTCCACATGATGGTGTCCAGAGCTGCACACTAATTGGTGTCTATAATATTACAACCTTTGCTGTGCCACACTTATAGTTATTTGTTTTTCATTTTTCTTACTTGTACAAGT
The DNA here is from genome assembly GCF_016835505.1 of Polypterus senegalus. NCBI lineage: Eukaryota > Metazoa > Chordata > Cladistia > Polypteriformes > Polypteridae > Polypterus > Polypterus senegalus. Next base: position 38,504,940 of record NC_053170.1, on the reverse strand, counting down.
AGAAGAACAATGGCAAGATCCATAAACAGTATTAAACAAACGGGTAAAAGATACTGACTGGTTTGTGTCAGCAAGAGGAGGGTACGTACCAACTGCATACAGATGGGATTCCAGAGTTCTACATTGGTGTCTATAACATCATACCCATTGCTGCTCCACTTTTATAGGTTTTTGTTTCTCATTTTCTTATATGTACAAATAGATGATCTATGGCAAGATTCATGACACTGCTCGACAAATGTGTGAAAGGTACTGACTGGTGTTTTGCCACAATGCAAGCAGAAAGTGAGATTGGTAGGAGAGATTTGATAGTTTGTGATGTCATGTGATTATTGATAATTATTATTTTTTTTAAGTCAATCTTAATTTGTTTTATGGCAATGTGAGAGGATTATCTATTGAAGATTCTAATAATATAATCTAGGCATAACATACTGTATACTTTGGTATAAACATTTGTCAAGTTAGATAGAACTTAGTTTTCTCCTAGGGGGAAATTTGTCTTTTTACAGACACAGGTTCAGTGCACACAGGGCTTTTATTTTCTTTTTCCCCCTTGTGGAAACGTCTTCCCTGTTCCCACAAGCATAACAACACAGTCCCAAACACAGAACAAACAATATTTTATCTTTTCCTTTTTTCTTCTTTTCCTCCTCTCCTCTCTGCCAAGCTTAGTCCCTCTTCTCCTGACTCTGGAGTGGTGGCTGATTGGTCCTTTTTTAACCCACCTGGAAGTGCTTTAACAACCCATTTCTGGCTGCACTTCCGGGTGTGGCAGAAGAACCGCTCACATGGGCTCAGGAACCACTGCAGCGCCCTCTGGTGGTGACCACGGACCCCAACAGGCTTGAGTTCCAAATCCCATGCCCGTGGCCACGATGCAACCCAGGGGGAGCTGCCATCTACAGTGGAACCGAAGTAATTTCCCCCATAGGATTGTATGTAAATACAATGAATCCGTTCCAGACCATACAAACTGTATGTAAATATCTTTTCTTTAAAGACTTTAAGCACAAAAATGGTTAATTATACTATAGAATGCACAATGTAATAGTAAACTAAATGTAAAAACATTGATTAACACTGAGACAAACACCCAGGCTCCCTGCTTAGCTGCTGTGCTCGCTCACTCTCAGCTGCATGTGAGCCTGCTCTTGCTCGCTCACTCTCTCTCTCTCGCTCTCTCTCTCTGTCTCGCTCGCTCTCTCTTTCTGTCTCGCTCGCTCTCTCTCTCTGTCTCGCTCGCTCTCTCTCTCGCTCGCTCTCTCTCCCTCTCTATACCGTTATACCACAGGAGCAAGCTGGGTTGAGAGGAGGTTACAGTTTTGAGGGAGAGTCTCTCTGCGTGATGCACCAAGAACAATGTACAGTACAGGAAGAGACTGAACACGTGCAGAAATCGTCGGTGCGTACAAACCGGAAGGGAAACTGGCGTGTTCGTCACCCGAGTGTGTGGTCGTGAACAGATGCAAAAGTTTCGTGAACTTTTTGGTCGTAACCCGATTTGTATTGTATTCACCTTTATTTATTTACTTACTTCCTAAAGCCTAAAGTCACAAGTAGTGTGCAGAGGGCATGCGCAAAAATGTGTGTAATGCCACGAAAAGTGCCTGCTGACACTTTAGTATGCAAGCAATGGTACAGTATGTGCATTCTTGTTCCGATGTAGAAGGGAGCTGAGTTTACCTCTGTTACAGGCGTCTATGTGAAAACAGCAGTATCAGATGCGGGGGTGGGGTGTGTTTGGGCTCGTGAATGCGGCCGAGATAATAAAACTGACTAAAAAAAAAAAAACAAAGCTAACCTTTATAAGTATCATAAATTACACTGGCTGTTACAGACTGAAATCAAATGTATGTTTTTATTCTAAAATAGTAAGACTAAGAGCAGTTTACTTCTCAAAACAGAGTGGTGCAGGATCGAACTCGCGACCTTTTGATTCCAAGGGGAGAACTGATTCTATTGCACTACAGAGGCAGTCATAATAAACAGGTGTCAATGTCGCATGTTAAGGCGGATTTTTGTTTCTGCAGTTATATTTTTGAATAAAAGCGCAATTGTTGTGTTAGATTTGTACCTTCTGTGAAAATATTTCTTTGATATTTGGACTTCAGGCTTCATACATTATATAGTTTATGCCTACGTTTTGTCATTTACTACTAGAATATAAAAAACGTTTCTGTTTTAACAATGTGTTTACACAGACTACTGTAGAAACGGAACAGACATGAAATGCGTGTGTTCCAAACAACGATCTATTATTTCCACTCTAAATCTCCACTTCACTCCCAAAAAATCATTCAAGGCATGAGCTGGGAGAAGTTTGTGCACGTTCTAAATCAGTGGGGGGATGGAATAGCCGGCTGCTTCTAGCTTTTCTTTTATCAGCACATTTAGATTAACAAAAGACGCTGTCGGACAGGTGAGAACGGATTTAAGAAGCGATTTAAGGTGGGACGGATTTACGAGTTTTTTTCGTAGGCTCTGGTAATTCTAGTGTTAAAGGAACAGAGTCTTCTAAGAAAAAAGAGCCTGCTCTGCCCTTTCTTATCCAGTTGCTCTGTGTTTCGAGACCACTCCAACCTGTCACTGTTGAGGACCCCCGAGTACTTGCAGGAGTGCACCACCCCTGCATCCACTCCCTGAATAGTGTGTGTGGTGGAAATCAATAACCATTTACTAGGTTTTGCTGATGTTAAGATGCAGGTAATTCTTTTTGCACCAAGAAACCACCTTCTCCACCTGATTCTTATACTTTGTCTCATCCCCTTTATCAACACACCCAACAAGTGCAGAGTCATCTGAGAATTTCTGCAAGCTCAATCACACATTTCCTTCAAGCAACATAATGCAGTCACAGAATCACCTTTTTCATTCAATAAGGATGAGAAATGAGTAGCAAAAAGTAAATAGACATTTTGTACTGTTTGCCAGTATAATATGAAAAATTGCTTATGTGCTATAGTATTTAAGTATAGATAGATGAATAGATAGAGAGTACTTTATTTGTACCACAATGGAAATTTAGCTTTTCTAGAAACTCAATAAATAGATTAATAAATAAATGAATATTACAACAGAAAACAACAACCTCCCTCAAATACACACCAGAATTATTAAATAAAAAGAAATATACTGAGTTGGTTGAAGATAAAAAGGACAGTCACAGTCGCAGTGATTCATTATGCAGACATGTTGCTGTTGGTATAAAGGAGCCCCAGTCGTTTTTCCCGACGCACTTCTGCTGAATAATTTGTTGGCTGAAAGTCCTGTTAGTGTGTCAAAGAGAGGATGTGCAGCATTGTTGATAATGGCATCCAGTTTGCCTTAATTTTCTCCTCTGCTACTAACTTCATGGGGTCCATAGTACATCCCATAACTGAGCCTGGCATTTTAAGTTGATATAAAGTGTAAGATGATTGGCATTGTAAGTTCTGCTACTGCTCCATTTTTTTAATGGTTGCACTGCTAGAATAAGCAATTCATTAAATAAGCATCTGTGTGTGTGTGTGTGTGCATTTGTAGGTGTTTTAGTATCTTTTGGGATTTTTGAAAACTTGGCATGATTTTATCAATGGAGATGAATTCATATTGTGTTTTTCAGGCGGTACACAGCAAGCAGTATGAATCTGTAAGCACAGATGTTTCACACAGTTACGGGCCAACAATAATACACAAATGCAATACAGCTCAAACTAATAAAAAAGCTACAGCAGGTACAATTACTAAGATTGCTTCTTGCTAAAATGTATGAAGAATTAACCCAGTTAACCATGTCTCAGACCACCTATGGTCTGTGTGGGTGTTCTTGATCACATATCTTTTATAATGCAAATAAGCTAATGAACAGTAGTTAAGAACTTCCTTCCGTTGCCCAACGACATGCATAGTGCTTAATATAGACATGAAACCTACAAAAATGTTGTGACTTCTCTTGCCCTTTACATGCTACTGTTTTACTAAAATGAGAGCTTTAAACAGGACTTCTGAATGCTGAAATTTTGGGGCAAAAGAGAATGAGAAAAACCAAAAAAATTGTCTAGAATCATTTACAATAAAACCATTTATGTCACTACCTTGGGTAGAGTTTTAAGTAATATTTGAAAACAATCCACAGGGAGCAGGTCTGTGCTCTTGTTGCCACTGTCTGCAAGAAATTCTGCTGTTCTGATACTTAATTCTGTTAGCAGTAGGGCGTTGTACCGTGTTAGCCATAGATTGATACAGGAGAAAGTAGGGTGAAATGACACCTTACACTTACACCTTGCCTGATGAAGGGGCCTTAGCTGCCTTGAAAGCTTGCATTTGTAATCTAGATAGTTAGCCAATAAAAGGTGTCATTTCTCCTGTTTAATTCTGTTAAGATTATCTCAGGGTTAGCACTGCTACCTTACAGCGTAGGTGAAATTTTGACCCCAATAATATTTTTTTCAGCATAGTTGGCAGGTGCTTCCTTAGGCCGCCAGGGACACTTAACAGACAATTGCACCATTATAATCCCTTTACAATTTGTTTAGCTTCTCTTTACCATTTAACTTCAATGTATTTTGCAGCTTTCAGCAAAGTTTCCAAATATTTCCACAAATTCACCGAACCCGTGAATTTAGCGGGATTCATTAGCGCTACTGATCAATCTTTATTAGCCTAAAGAGATTCATCCATCCATTTTCCAACCCGCTGAATCCGAATACAGGGTCACGGGGGTCTGCTGGAGCCAATCCCAGCCAACACAGGGCACAAGGCAGGAACCAATCCTGGGCAGGGTGCCAACCCACCACAGGACACACACACAAACACACCCACACACCAAGCACACACTAGGGCCAATTTAGAATCGCCAGTCCACCTAACCTGCATGTCTTTGGATTGTGGGAGGAAACCGGAGCGCCCGGAGGAAACCCACGCAGACACGGGGAGAACATGCAAACTCCACGCAGGGAGGACCCGGGAAGCGAATCCGGGTCTCCTAACTGCGAGGCAGCAGCGCTACCACTGCGCCACCGTACCGCCCCGAATTCATTTAATTATTTTCTCAAATTGGTCATTCTTTCCTAATTACTTAAAAAATAATTCTGAAAAACTTAAATGTGATGTGGTATTAAATAGCTTTAGATTATCTTAGTATTCATATTTTTGCTTGAATAAAAAAAAATGTGGCTAACTCCTCAGTATTTAAATTTTGTGCGTTGTGTTTCATGGAAAGCATGGGAGTCATTTAGTACCAGCAGAAGTAATCACAAATCTTGATGTAAATCTGACAAAATGTTCTGGGAAGCTGTTAGTCAAAGCCAGACTTACAATTGATGGAATTTACAATAGGGTGTAAAAGCATTTTTTAACCCAGCTATAAATACAGCCTGTTAGGTAATAATTTGCAAATATGTTGTTCCTGTCCAGCACAAGCTTTTTCTTTTCCCCTGGATGTTGAGTGAAGAGACAAGATGTCAATAATTGTTAGAGTTAAGCTCTTGCATGCACTGTGCTCAAACATGTTTCAAGTGAATCAGAGCCCTGGAAGACGTTCACGCATGCTGCTTTCTCTGGCAGCAGTCCAAGGTATGAAACTGATTCAGTGGATGCTGGTAAATGCTATTAGAACCATATGTCCATTATTGTCCATTGCCCATTTTAAAACTGTTTTAGAGTGGTCAATACTGACCTTTTCTCCGATGCTGATTATTTTCTTTCTTTTGAACTTCTGTTTTTTTTAATATGCTGACCTCTTGACCGTTCTGTAATTAGATAACATCTCTCATCCTGAAAAATTTACTTGCAGTTGCCTCCCAATGGAAGCAAACCTCTGAAGCCCTAAATTCAATTTAAATTCCTGGGCTAACCTCAGCTTTCCATTTTCAGAATTTGGCAACTTCCTGTCCAGACATAAGAAATAAAGCCTATGCTTAAAACAAAAAGAACTTTCTGGCCAATCATTTCATTATACCCTTTAATTTTACATTCTTGGTGTTCCTAAGATATTCCGAATGTTTTCCTTTTACTATAGTATTACTCCTTAGTAAACATGTTTGGCAGTGCTTTTAAATACTGGTAATCACTTTGATAAAAGCAGTTACAATCGCTGATTAAAGATAGCATTACTAGGAATATTTTAATGTTGATTTGTTTACTGTTTTATAATTACTGAATTTGGAATTATTGAAGAATGCTTACATTTTATTTAATCAGAATTAATCTTACAAAACACAGTCTTTTATCTTTTACAGCCCAAATTAATAAATAAACACTTAAAGTTAAAATCTGTGCATTTTACGTTAATCATAAATGTTTACGTTATACAACAGTATTACCTACAAATTGCTGACAACTACAATTTATACAAAAATATAAAGGTTATGCTAGAATAAAACCTGTAAATTGTTGACAAAGAAAGGAATACTTCATCCAAAAATATATATATTTTTATGTTACTTAACCCATGTGGTTTGTAGTGACTGGAAAAAATCTTAATGTAATGTTTTCATACTGAACCAAGATAACAAGGGCAGCAGTAAGGAGACCTGGGTTTGCTTCCTGGATGGAGTTTCCATGTTCTCCCCGTGTCTGCGTGGGTTTCCTCCCACAGTCCAAAGACATGCAGGTTAGGTGGATTGGCGCTACTAAATTGTCCTTAGTGTGTGGGTGGGTGTGTGTGTGTGGCGCCCTGAGGTGGGTTGGCACCCTGCCGAGGGTTTGTTCCTGCCTTGTGCCCTGTGCTGGCTGGGATTGGCTCCAGCAGACCCCCGTGACCCTGTGTTAGGTTATAGCGGGTTGGACACTGACTGACTGACCAAGATAGCAAAGTTTATGATAATAATGTGAGACTATGGTGACCAATGCTTGATAGCAGCAAACAATGTCAAAAATTCAGTGAAGAAATCTCACATTACTCATGTTACATAACCCACATGTCAAGTCATACAGTTGAATTGGGAGAATGTGCACACAAAAACTGTGCTAGAGCTATTTATATACAGTGGGTAATTGGACCAGGGATCGACCCCAACTCTCTTGATTCACTGCTACAATGTCTTACTTGTGTTTCTGAGTGGATGAGTAGTACTTTTCTCAAACTAAATAAGGAGAAAACAGAAACTTTAGTGATTAGTGATTGATATAATGAGGTTATTAGAAATAAACTTGATACATTAGGATTAAAAGTCAGAGCGGAGGTAAAGAATTTAGGGGTAACTATTGACTCTGACCTGGATTTTAAATCACATATTAATCAGATTACTAGGACAGCATTTTTTCACTTAAGAAATATAGAAAAAGTTAGACCTCTTATAACATTGCAAGATGCTGAGAAATTAGTTCACGCTTTTGTTTTCAGTCGGCTAGATTACTGTAACGCACTCCTCTGAGGACTGCACAAAAAAAGACATCAATCGATTGAAACGCTGCTAGAATCTTAACTAGGAAAAGAAACAGGAGTTCAATCAATCAGTTTTAGTTTATTAAGAAATTGAATAAACTGGTGAGTAGCATGGAGCTTTCTGCTTGCAAGTCAGAAAATTCATACAAAAATGAATTCATATTTAATGTTTTCTTGCTTTTAACAAATAAGAAAGCATACTTGTAGCAAATGTAAAAGTTTGACATTTCTGAAATACTACAGATATTTTGTTTTAAATAGCACAAATTAAAAGAATACTCCATTCAAAACTCATATTTTTTATATGTTACTTGTTCACGTAGTTTGTTGGGATGCTTAAGAAAAAAAAATATTTTCTTTAATCCCTGTTTAAATGCAGAATGGGAATAACGCATGTGAAAAACTCACTCTCCAAGTTCTTCCCAGGCATGTGATACCACCCTAGTACCACTAACTCTCTTGTCTTTTTCATCCTTCATAGTACAGAAAATCTGCCCAAAGAAGGCAACTGACCCCCTGGCTATAAAAATGCAACCACTTGGAAGGAGGCCTTACTTCTACCCATCATGTCCAGAGATAAAGAGCTCCACGAATTCCCAAAGGCTGACCAGAGAGCGTAATTAATTGCAGCCATCTTATTTGTATGGTCATTGTTTTTTTTGTGTGTTTGTTTTATTTGAACGCAGAAGTAAACAGGGACGGCTGGATTGGCACCCCAAAAATTCTCTCTTTTTTTGCGCTTGTTAATCCTTTAGATGACCACATAATATTAATTGGGGTCTGTGGTAACTCATGCTCAATATCTCACTCTCTCTCTCTATGGTAACCAAAGTTGGACAACAGTAGACAGCATCCAAAATGTCCATGAAAAACATTTGCATATTACTTGTGGCTTATAATTCACATAAAGTGGTTGAATTAAAGGTCTGCTCATTCATTCATTCATTGCTCAAGAGTTCTATCTTCTGTTGAAGAGCTTGATCCCATCTGAAAACACTTCCTGTTTGTGCATTACTTTCATTTTCCAGAAGTATTTATTTAACACTGCTTTAGCAAAAAAATCCATGCTTTTTGCACCTTGTAATCAGACGACTGGATGACTTGACATGGGAATTATGTGACACAAATGACATGACATTTTTTCATGAATGTTTTCAATTTTGCTTGTTGTTGCATCAGTCACCATGCACTTCCATTCTATTGGAAACATTATTGTCTCTGTTGTTCTTGAAAACCGCATTTCTACAAACTTCATGGAGCAAGTAACATAAAAAAGTAAAATGTTTATATGGAGTGTTCCCTAAAGAAAAAAAATCACATTTATCAGTATTTTGGCCAAAGGCAACTTTTAAGCATTTATTTTTTCCAGTTGTTGTCAGTGGCTTTTTTCATGGTTTCCTAATGAGTTAAATTTTCATGTTACTTAACAAGATGTATATTTATTGTTTAACTGTTTATTTTGTGTATATTGAATACATTTCGGGTGGTACAGTGGCTCAGTGGGTAGTTAGGAGACCCAGGTTCGCTTCCCGGGTCCTAAATGCATGGAGTTTGCATGTTCTCTCTGTGTCTGCGTGGGTTTCCTCCCACAGTCCACAGACATGCAGGTTAGGTGCACTGGTGATCCTAAATTGTCCCTGGTGTGTGCTTGGTGTGTGTGTGTGTACCCTGCGGTGGGCTGGCGCCCTGCCCTGGGTTTTTTTCCTGCCTTGTGTCCTGTGTTGGCTGGAGTTGGCTTCCGGCAGACCCCTGTGACCCTGTAGTTAGGATATAGCAGGTTGGATAATGGATGGACGAATGAATACATTTCATATCTGATTTTTTCCTTACTTAAAATTTGTTTATTTATCAAAGACATTTAAATTTAGTCACCTAATCTTTCATCTTACAGTATATGATGCCTGTCAAAGAGGCTGAGAGTAAATTGAATTTAAAAAATGGGATAATTAATTAATTATAAATCCTGCTAAGGTTCCAGCAGCAATAGATTTGCCAATTTTCTCTCGTTTTATGCAGGTGTCAAGATTATTTGTGCCCCCTGTTGTTACAAAATATTTATTAAAAATGTCTAACATAAATAGCTACCACATCTTTAATTCTGTCCCTATCATGCATCATCCTAACTACAGTCATACTTTTGAGCACGAGGCATCAAATTTCGACGTTGGTACAATTTTGTCTCAAAAATAATATGATATTTGGAGAGTGTACATTTGCACCTACTTTTCTAAGGAATTTCATACAGCAAACAACCATTATGTTGGCAACAGGCAATTACTGGCCATTAAATGGGCTCTGAGGAATGGCACCATTGACTGGAGGGATCAAAACATCAATTTGTGGTTTGTACTGATCACAGGAATCTCTCAGACCTAAAGATAGCTAAATAATTAAATCCCAGGCGAACTCTTCAGGCTCTATTTTTCAGTTGTTTCAGTTTTATTATTTTTTACCACTTTGCTGAAAGGAATCAAAAGCTGAGATGCACAGACAAGACAACACAACTTTGCTAATGCAGACTCTGACATATGTATTTTTGACATCTAACATCTGGTCATACTAAATCTGAGCAGATAATTACAGTCCTAATTCCGTTGATATTTATGAATCCTGTTAAAGCAATTGTTGATGCCAAGGCTTTTTACACCCATTGCAGTTTAAAAGGATGTTTTAGCCTGGAGCTACAATTCTTTCATTACAGAATTTCAATGAAATAACTCCTTAATCATGCCTGCCTTCTTATTACAGGATACTTACTTTAAATAATTCACTTCATTTATTCCAATAAATAACATTCTCAAACCTAATTAATTCAGTTCAGGACACTGGAAGCCATGACATAGCTCAACAGCATCTAGTATAATGCAGGGAGTAATCTGGATGGGACATCTATCCAACAGAACGCTTACAATACAAACAATTTATTATTGCAAAGCCCAAAATCACACAAGAAGTGCCGCAATGGGCTTTAACAGGCCCTGCCTCTTGACAGCCTCCCAGCCTTGACTCTCTAAGAAGACAAGAAAAAACTCCCAAAAAAAATCCAAGTAGGAAAAAAAAAGGGAAGAAACCTTGGGAAAGGCAGTTCAAAGAGAGACCCCTTTCCAGGTGTGTTGGGTGTGCAGTGGGTGTCAAAAAGAAGGGGCTCAAAACTTATATTCAAAGAGATAAAAAAAAACTGTGTAACCACCAATCATAAAACACCTTTGCGATTTGGGAAGAAAATACTCAGCACTCAGAGCAAAACCCACACAGATCTGGGGAGAATGTGCCGAGTTTACACAGATAGTGGCAAGACACAGACGTCTAATGCTGAATGCATGAAGGAGCAGCGCTAACCACTCAACTACCACCAAATATTTAGTCAAGGTGAAAACCCAAAAGAAATAAATATAAATCTACTGTATCTGAATAATAATAGCATCCAGTGCCTGTGAGTAAAGAATGTTTTCTTTGCAGTCTTGTTGTATTCCTTGAGAAAATAACTTCTCTTAATAAACTACGTTTCTGAGGCCAAACTACTATATTTTCATTTAATACAGCATTTTTTAAATGAAAACATTTCCACCCATACTTGCATTTTCATATCATTTATGAAAGTATCTCAGCCTGTCACTTAAACGACTGAAAACACATACCTATATGTCGTAGCTGTTTACCTACACTGGACATGCACATATCGGGGGGAATCAGGAAACGGAAGTGTACACCGCATTAGACAATCATTTACACGCAGATAACAGCAATGGAGAATATGTAAAACAAAACAACAGATTGTTTAATTTGAACTGACGATGAGGTTGAATTGTTACTGACAGCAACGCATGAATATAAAGTGAGCAAAGTAGCTAAGAAAATGTCAGTCAGTCATTTTACAACCCACTATATCCTAACACAGGGTCACGGGGGTCTGCTGGAGCCAATCTCAGCCAACACAGGGTGCAAGGCAGGAACGAACCCCGGGCAAGGCACATACACCCACACACTTGGGACAAGTTCGGGATCACCAGTGCACCTTACCTGCATGTCTTTGGACTGTGGGAGGAAACCAGAGCACCTGGGGAGAACATGCAAACTCCACGCAGGGAGGACCCAGGAAGTGAACGCAGGTCTCCTTACTTCAAGGCAGCAGCACTACCACTGCACCACCGTGCCACACCATATATTCAGTTTATGGAACGCTAGGGAGAATCTCACAAGCTGTTCTTACTGTTGTAGGTCACTTCTCACCAGTCTAACACTTTATGCAAACCCACCCAAAGTCTAAAAGCTAAGAGCCTTGAAGAATCCCATCAAGACACCATTCAGATAATAAACCCTTACAACAGAATAGAACAGAATCTGGTTACTGCTTCTTTCTGTAACCAGAACAGTTTGACAAATTCTTGGTTTTCTGAAAGAACTTATCTTCACCTTCAGCTCTGTCTTGTTTTTTTTTTTGTTTAAATTGCCTCAGGATGTTTACTTTTGAAAAGAATCTTGTCTTAGAGCCTGTATAGTGTCTGATAGACCAATGTAAGTACTCTTATATATAACTAAATACAAGATGAAACTATTTGTTACAGTACAACTCCTCCTTGGTTGCCATTGGTGTTATTCATGTGATGTATTATTGGATTATGAACATGGATATTACTGTAGTTGTAGCAAGACATATATGAAGATCCTTTAATGTTGCCCTTGAGTTCTTTCTGACATCTTGTAGGACGTTTCCTGATGTTTATTGTTTATATTTCTTCATTTCTAGGTTGTTGTCTTACTGTAGGCAGCTGAATTTGCTACTGATTATAACCTTCTGTAGATGGATGAGATGGATAAGCATGTGTATCTCTCTTTCTGACATCACATTAGGGTTATTGCGCTTATGTCATAGTGTAATGCACTGACCTGAATGGTAAGACAAGATTAAGTTGGTTTTTATCTTCATATCTTAGTGAGACTACAGATTTTTGCTCTGATGATTGGTCAGCTTGTTGCATAATTGTCTTACTATCTAACTTTCTTATTTGACCTGAAGAAATGTGGTTCATTTCTTGATATATTTTTCTATTGCATGTATAATTTCTGCTTAACAACACATAGAATTTTAGGATAAATAAGAAAGTTTTAGAATTGTGCAGTGCTTTTCAGTAATGTAGAATGTAATTAACAAAAGATGTCTTTATATTTAAGTACAGTTCACAGATGGTACTTTAGACTTCACAACTTTGAATACTTCACATAGGCAGCAGTATACAACATAAAGCTACACAACATACGCAAAGGAATAGAGTGAGTATGTGGAGAGCATTAAGCCACACCCGAAATTCCAATTTGGACATGCGACATGCAGAATATAAATTTTAATGCTGAATGAAGATGTGAGTATTTATAACCGTAACACTGAATTCATCCTCATTTATATTTCGGTGTAGGAGCACATGTACTATTTCCTCCAAATCCACAGCTCGGCAAACTTTAGATGTTGTCGTTATTTATTTATCATTGCCAGTTTTTACATATGTTACTTGGTTTTATGGTAGCCTCGAGAGCAACAATTAAAGTAAATGTTCTTGAAACAGGAAATCAAGGAAAGTTCAATTAAGACAGCTTTAACTTAAAATATGTTTAAGTAATGAAGAATTATCTTTTTTAATATGTTATTGAGCTCAATAAGGAGTTACATGAAAATGCAAGTGTATATACAGCAAGGATTGAAACATTAAAGCTGCTTGTATGTAAAGAAGCTGCACGCGTACAAGTTATTTATCTATTTTCTCCATCTTTGTAATTTTTGAGATTACAGTCATAAGCACTAGGCACCCGTCCAACTTGACAGTCTTCTTTGCATGGATGGCAGGATGTGCTGTTCAGCTAGTAGTATTTTAAGATCTACGATTCCTTCTATCAATGGATAGGGAGATTCTGTTGTCACATTAGATGGCCCAGCATTGACACCATTGTAGAATACCCAGGAGGGGCTGGCCGGCTATTCGGTTGAAGTCTCCAGAACTTTCCCTGTGTCTGACTCTGCCTTTGATGTTCTCTGTTATAAATGCCCGTGGACCCTCCAGAAGTTTATTTTCTCCAGGGATGTTGATGACTGGAGTTTTTTGTTTTCCTCTCCTCCGACATTAACTTGCCATATTTTAGCTATTAATGAATATATTGATATATGATCATCAGTACTGTGTGTCTTTATGCACTATGTAATTAAAAAAGTTTGTAATTGTCTTTTACTTGAGAACTTATCACAGCGCTCTGCAGCTGCACTCACTGAAGAGCACTATACAAAAATAAACTGAATGGAATCAAATTGAGAAATGGAGTTCACAAACTTTGCCTGTTACCCGCATTCAGAACTGTTTTTCCCCTGATAAATAAACTTTGACATCTTATATTAATTTTCAGTTGATGGCTTTAGTGTAAAATAGGCAGAGAATGAGCAAGAATGGAAATAAACAGGAGAAACAGAGTTGAGTTACCTATGAAAAAGAATAAGAGTGATTCACAATTTTTTAAGTAGTACTAGGGTGTTGTACCATGTTAGCAATTATGAATGTAGTAAGAAGTCAAGCAAAATGACCCCTTTTACTGGCTAACTAAAAAAATTACAATATGCAGGCTTTCGAGGCAACTCAAATGTTCTTATTACCTGAAGAAGGGGCCTGAGTAGCCTCGAAAGCTTGCATATTGTAATCTTTTTAGTTAGCCAATAAAAGGGGTCATTTTGCTTGACATCTCACTACAATTTTTTAAGTATATAGTAATATAGGAAAAGGCACAAAGCTTTTGTTTTTATAGTTTTTTGGCATTTTAAGATATGATTAAAACCTTTTCTGAGAAAATGTTACTGTGCAAAAGTAATCCTGACTAAATTGGAACCATGTGCTCTTTACATTAGTTTTTTTTTTTTTTCTTCTTTTTACTTTGTCACAGTCTGTTTGCAATGAGTGCTTGGATTCAGCGTATCTCTCTACTTAGTAATGAATTTTATAACAAGCGAGTTCCTGTTACTGTGGTGCAAATTCTGGATCAAATTTTCTTTTTTTTAATACCCTCATGTATAATACAAATTTGTTGCTGTACATCTTTTGTCAACAGAATGCATTTCAGTCTCTCGTTCACTACATTCTTTGACTCAGTTTCAACACATCGCTAATTCAATTCAATTCACTGTTTGATTTTTTGCATAGGGCAATGTATTTAGTCTCTGAAACTTGTACACATTTACAAATGTCATATAATTACACACAAAAAACGTATGCAGTATGTGAAATTGAATAGATAAATAGATAATTCTGTGTTATTTTATGAAATAATGTTCTGTATCCATACAACAAATAAGATCAATACTTTGAAAAGGTTAGGTGTCATAAAATAAACAATGGATTCCATGCCCCTGAATTTGTTTAAGACATTTTGTGAAGTTATGTTACCTATTAGTTAAGCTGTCCCCATATTTGATCCAGGAACCTAGTAAAATGTAAATACTAGTAAATAGTAAAAAAATAGACTGATAAATTGCTAAATTAAAAATAGAAGGTGTTCTGCGCTATTCAAAATCATTCAGTGAGATGAACATTGAACATGATATTTATAAGTTGCTCCAACTTAAAAACAACACAAGTATAATAAATAAATAACGCTGAATTGGCAAAAAACATACCTCACATCTGACAGTTTTCCCAGGATAATAACAGTGGAAATGTGTTTTTCTCCAGCTGTTCCACACCCTTGGTGAATGATCTCAAAGTTTGTAACTACATGCCTGCAGCCAGGTCTCCTGATGTTTTTTTGCACAAGAATACTACTTAAGAGGATATGACCCTCCCCATTGGGCCTGCATTGTAAAAACTCTCTGGATGAACCTCTGAAGATTGCCAGGTGTTGGTGTGAGCTGCCTCCACCGAGGTTAGGCTTGGAACAGATTTTGAGAGGCCCAGGTGAGTTAATGAATAACACAGCTGCTGCTCAACTCTGGCCTTTGTTAATAGACTTTACCATCAGTAGCTTGAAGGAATCAGGCTAGGGACTTGTGCTTAGTTTTCTTATCCTTTTGCTTTTAAAGGGGAGAAAGGTCACTTTACTGCAAACCACAGTTAAATCCAGACAGAAGCAGAAAAATCTGCTTATGTATTTGGTTGTGGTCAGCATGAGCAACAGATTTTATGTGTTTTCTTTGCTGCTTTTTCCACATGCCTTTGTAAACATAATAATTATTCAGCCAGTGCAGTTACTTTTACCATATGAGAACGCCAGCCATCTAATCTTAGAATGATTTGTTGGTTCCAGTATGTACATTCATATATAATAATCAACTATTTTATATATATTTAGTGACCAATGTCACTTGGGTTGTGATTGGGTCACCCTGTTTAATGAGGGAACAAAAAAAAAAAAAACTGTTCAGTAAAGGCAAAAGAAATACGCGCTCACAGGCATTGTAAATGAAAAAAAGGAAATTGCCTATGAAATGGCCTTGAAATGACTTCTCTAAAAGTTGGGCCAGGCTTTGTGGAACTCTGAACTGGTTGTTACTCTGATCCAATAAGTGATGTTGCCTGGATTTTTTATATTGTCTGGGTCAGAAGGGGCAGGATTCTCTGTCTGAGTTGCCCTCATTGTGTGGCTTCTAGGCACTGTAGAGAAAACAAATAGAGACAAGACAGTTAATGACAGTGCCCCCCTCCTGCCTTATACCATAGATGAGCCTGATAGGTGCTCTGATGCAAATGCATAACTGAGTGACTATATATACTGCCTGCCGAGAAGTGCTTGATGGCAGACCCCCATGGGAGTCCACTCGAGTCCTGGTGAGTTCCGTGGATGCTGCCAGGGGGAGCTGTGTAAGTTGCAGAGACCTGCTACAGTGGGCTTTCACCACACCTGGGAGTGATTCCAGATCCAGCAAACGAGCCACTTGGAGTACTCCCTGGAGCAACATAAAAGGAGCCACCTCACTTCGCTTGGGTAGCCAGAGTCAGGAGATACAGGCTAAAGCTTCCCAGGAAGAGTGGAGGTGGACTGATAGATACAGAGATAGAGAGAGAAACAGGGAATAAGATAGAAGTAAAGACATTGGTGTGCGCCGTGTTTATTGTGTTGAGAACTGCGCTGTGCAGGTGGGAAATGGGAAAGGCATCTCCCACGGGAAAAAAAAAATTATGCTGAACTTGTGTCCACATCTGTCTGTATCGGGGTTAAGGAGCTGATGCACCACCTGGTAGCCACAATATATACACTCTATATATATATATATATATATTCATAGCATCCGTAGTCTGAGTCTCAATCTGATTGTATGGGTGGTTACCTACCAGTGAACGCATGTGGCTGGTCTGTCAGTCTGCAAACATCTGCCATGGGTCCTCTCAGTTGCGAGAAGCAGATCATGGAATGTTACATAGTTTACTGTCAACTAATGCAAAGAGTACACGACACGTGTTTTACCCTTATTTGGGCTCATCAGTCGTACACACTCCACTGCACCCCTCGCAGGGATCGAACCTCGGACGTCAGCATCAGAGACGAAGTCCCTTTATGCTGCACCACAGCGTGTGGTTTGTTTATTTGACAGCCTGGAGATCAGAGTAATTACATTCATAGCATCCGTAGTCTGAGTCTAGATCTGATTGTATGGGTAAAGGGACTTTGTCTCTGAATGCTGACGTCCGAGGTTCGATCTCCGCGAGGGGTGCAGTGGAGTGTGTAAGCCTGATGAGCCCAAATAAGGGTAAAACACATGTCGCATACTCTTTGCATTATTTGAAAGTAAACTATGTGACATATATATATATATATATATATATATACTATATATATATATACTGTATATATATATATATATATATATATACTGTATATATATATACTGTATATATATATATATATACATGCAGTGCTTTTTTAAAACAAAAAGGTTGTGGTATGTATAAGCTGTGTTGGGATCAAGTTTGAGGTACTATATAAAGGGAAAAAGACTTCCTAACACTACATGTTTTGTTTATTTAGTGACACATAACGTTTCAAATTTGAAATTGACAAATTGTCAAGTGTACTGTACTGCACCATATTGTGCTTGATAGTTTAAAATTACAAACACAGAATTTCCTCAATCAAAGAATATTAACTTCTATCAATGCTTAATTTGATGGAGTTCTAAAGAAAATTCCAAAATTTTTGCATGTTTTCATCAAATGCAGTTTTCCTAATTCCACAATAATGCAGTGTTAGTGCTGTTGCATTGCAGTAAAGAGAACATGGGTTCGTGTCCCAGGTCTTCTTTGCGTGGAGTTTGCAAAGCATTCTAGGTATAAGATACTGTAAGTGCTGTGTCAATGTGAAGAATTAATGTTATTATTTCTTTGCTTTGAGTGTCAATGGCTGATTGTCATTCCTGTAACAGCCACGAATTAACGTATCTCACAGGACCAAAGCATGTGAATGGAGGGCCAACCAATCATATGAAAAGATGAGTGGAGACAGTGCTTGTCAGTAACAAGGCTCTCACTGGAGTGATAATTAGATTCATTTGTGAAAAACCCATGTTCGCACTCACTTGATGAAACTGGAATACAACTAAGCGCATGCAATAGAGGCTGCTGTTTTTGGGACTGTTTTTCAGTGGGGTACTGATGGAACCTGTGAATCACGTCTCTTTTAGGTAACTGTAGACCAAGATGCTGGTACTCTGTACTGGCACATACCATCACAAAAATAAAATATATACTTAGATATACATTTATATAAAAAGTATATATATATATATATTGTCACAAGAATGAGACATACTCAGATAAAGGTTTGGGGCAGCCACCCGTATAATCTGGTATCCTGGCTGCAAAGTCGTTTTTATAGAAATACAGAGCACTGAAGTGCATACAACCAAGTCCAAAACAAGACTGAGGAAAAAGGGAAAAAGGGCAGGCTTTTAAAGGGGCAGACAGGAAAAGAGGTCATAAGGATCGGGCACGTGTTCAATAATCATTGGATCAAGCCCGGACGTGACATCAGAGGGGCCGGAGCTGGTATGGTCTATTTCCATTGGTTCGGTCCCGGAAGTGACGTCAAGAGAGCCAGGTGGAATCTCCCGGGAATGGTCTACAGGGAAGGGAGAAAAAGAGTCAGTGCACTCTGCCACATCCCGGCATGCCTCAGAACTGCCTTCACTCAAGTCCTTTAGCTGCCTCCCATGCGCACGTGTGTGACAATATATACTCCAAGTCAAGTCAAGTGGGCTTTACCATCTATACACATACTTTGGTATATTATACAGTTTGTCACACGTGTGCAAGGGAGGCAGTCTGTGGGCTTAACTAAAGGTAAAACGTCGGGTCAGGGGTTGACAAACTGCACTAATGTCTTTTCTCCCTCTTCTGCAGATCCCCAGAAGGAAAGACCAGCTAAACCACAGCCAGGTTGCACTTCTCTCTCCAGAGCACACCCTCCTACTGATCTCACTTCCGCCGGTGCCCTGTTCGACCCTCCTCTTTCTTTCCACTACCTATAAAGTCAGTCACTTGCCCACAGTCAGTCCTATTTTGAACACAGTCTTTTGAGACTACTCGGCATTGTAGCACTATTCTTTACAATATACAGGATGGAACCCCAAACCTTTTTTGTGTCTTTGTATTTTGTTATACAAGTGTTATGAAATTACATTTCCCAGCAGCACAGTGCAATATTTAGACAATAAATATGACAATATAGCAATACAGAGGGGTAATTTTACATAAGTGAATATAGAACAACAAACAACAACTGTACAAATCAACATCATATTGACCAATGACAATCAGTGATGACAGAAGATGCACAATGGACAAGAAATTCTGAACAGAAGAATAATAAGATAGGAGCCTATGATAAGGGTTCACTCACAGGTAAAGGGGGGAACATTGTGTTCAGGAGCCCGACTGCCTGTGGGAAGAAGATGTTGTTCAGTCTGGTAGTGTTGGCCTGTAGACTATGATACCTTGTGCTGGATGGAGGCAGGGAAAAGAGATTGTGCAAGGGATCCCCTAAGAGATGACCTGAGGGATCCCACAAGCTGCTGGAGGCCTTACACATGCAGTGCTTTGTGAACATGTCCATGATTGAAGGGAAATAAGTCATGATGGTGGTCCCCATAGTGTGCAGTATCCATTGTTTGGACTTATGATGAAACATATTACAGTTCCCATACCAGATAGTGATACAGCTGGTCAGGACACTTCTAATGGTGTCCCGATAGAATATGGTGAGGATGAGGCCAGTACAGAAAGTGGAGTCATTGCTGTGTTTTCTTGGTCAAGGAGGTGGTATTGATAGTCCAAATCAAGTACTCCACTATTTGCACTCCAAGGAAACTGCTGCATATTCTAGATAAATGTGCAATGGCAATGGGAAGACTGGAAATAAATCTAGATGAATCGCCAGTCTATCATAGTACACACACACACTTGGAGTTACTAAATTGTCATAGATACATTGTTTTGAATAATACACATTAAGGGAATATTCCATCCAAATATTATATTTTTTATGTGTTACTCATCCATGTTGTTTGCAGTGATAGCCAAGAAAAATGTCTTCATGCACAATGGAGATAAAAAAAACGCTTCTGATATAAGTAGGGTTTTAGGTGACCATTGCTGTACAACAGTAAATGATGCTGAAAACCATATCTCAGTGCTTGGTTTTTGTTAACATCACATGAAGCGCAATATTAGCCAATGAATAAACTGTTACTGGGCAGGACTCCTGACCAATGAATGAGGAGTGGAGGCGTGTCTTCAATTCAAATGTTCAGGTGTGTCTGGGCACGTTCAAATTTCTTTCACGAGAGCGATTTCTGGAAATTATATTTATTTAACAATATTTTAGTAAAATATTTAGTACATTTGTTTGGAAAGTTGTGAGCATGCAACTGGATGAAATGACATTTGGGTTGTGCAACACAAATAATGTGATATTTTTTATTCATGGACTTGTTGATATTGTTTGCCAACATTGGTCACCCGTAATTATATCAGAAACTTTGTTACCTTGGTTTTGTATCAAAAATGTGATTTAACATGTTTCTTAGACATCACTACAAACTGTATGGGGTAAGTAACAAAAAAAACATTTTGGGGTGAAGTATTCTTTTAAGCACTATTACACATTACTCAAACTCCATTGACTTAATACTGAGCTTTGTTACTGAATTATTTTGGTTTCCACCACCATCTTCCTCTAAAGAACAATCATTGTCATGTATGCTGATTAACGTTGCCAAAAAGCTTTGCTAGGATATATGGAAACAGAAGCATTAAATTTGTCTTTAATGTTAACTATTGTTATTTAATTAATTAAATCAGATTCAGGAGGCAGAGTTACAACCTAAAGGTGCATATGAGTTTCAGCAGTAATTATGTCTCACCTAAATTTGAGGTTTACCTTGAATGGTTGAAGCAGTGCTACAACTTAAAGAACTCCATTTTCC
Source organism: Polypterus senegalus (assembly GCF_016835505.1). Classification (NCBI taxonomy): domain Eukaryota; kingdom Metazoa; phylum Chordata; class Cladistia; order Polypteriformes; family Polypteridae; genus Polypterus; species Polypterus senegalus. The sequence continues at coordinate 38,484,124 of NC_053170.1, read as the reverse complement.
AGCTGGCCTGAGGGTATTGCCCTGATTGAGGAAAACGCAAGGGCTGCTGTCGACAAGAGGGGCCGGTGGGAATCTTAAAAGGGAGCCGGCTAAGCAGCAAAGGAGGTCAGTTTTTGCGTTTATGTTCACCTGTCTGTTTTGCCATCTACTGTACATCATCTGCCTTGGGTTATTGTTTTTTCCTGAATCATCACCTGTATGAAAGTATGGACTGTCTTGTACCTGCCTGTTATGTGAGTAGTGTGTCGGATTTACCATCGGCATCGTCAGAGGGAGCGCTCCCAAATCACACCATCCCACGCTGCATCAGGACTACTGGTAGAACGTTTTAATACATTGCTTACAGAAAGCGGTTCCCTGGATCATCATCTTTTCCTTTATTCCACTTCATCCATTACTGCTGCATTTTGAGTGTTTATTGTTAGGTGTTTATTGTCGTGTCAGAGTTTGATATCATCACAGGGGGAAAGGTAGGGTTATCTGTTTAGTTGCGTATATTTTTGTTTTATTTAATATATAGGGTGGTCCACGTCTAATTATGCAATTTTCATTATGCTATAACTTTTTAAGTTTATTACATAGAAAATCACCCAAAAAATCCAGGATCATCGAGAAATGTGCAAACTGACGACATGAAGAATCGTCTTTGTGTTGAACTGGAATCGTCCCTGCATAAATCAAAGTCATCCAGACGATCTGGATCTGCATTGCATAATTAGATCTGGACCACCCTGTACAGCTTTATTAGTTTATATACTGCTGTTTTGTGTCTCTGTGTGTGAGTGGTGCGAGTCGGGCCAAGGCTGGGCAGATTCCTGGGATTCCCACCAAAAAAATAAACAAATCACCGTCTCTACGATGGTGTGAATCTGAGTGGCTCCAGCCCGCTACATGGTGATATAAGGTAAAGCGACTGGTTTGAAGAATGAATAAGACACCCTGTTGCTCAACTTTCTAGAAGAGCTAGGAAAAATATTTCTGGAACACAATACACAAAGAATTTGTTTCTAGGAAAAGTAAGTGCTTTAAATGCGTATCTTTATATTTTCCATTATTGAGCATGCATGTATTGTAAGGGGCATTTTTGATAATCTTCTCTTAACAATCAGATGTCAAATGTGAGCATTGCCTAAAACCTTAGGTAAGAATACCAGAAAGGCTAGTTTTTAAACTAAAATACATACATTTTAAAAAGCTATAGACTGCATCCTATAAATATGTTTTTTGAGACTTGACTATGCATTTTCCAACATAAAATGTCATTTTACACAAAAGTATGTCAATTTAGCAAACTGCTGAGCCTAACAGAATTACGAGAGTGGGGTTTACTCTGTCGAAATGCTTCTGCGTCCTGTCAAATTTTAGTTTACACAAACCAAAATGTAGTGCAACGGGATTTTATCAGACATTCCAGCTGTAGGTCACTCTGAGCACCAGGAAGAATCCTCCCACTTTAAAAAAAAGGTGATCTGGACTGCATGACAGATTTACAAACCTTTAGCTACTCCAAACACAAGTCTGATCGTTTGCTTGTTCAGTCAGTATGGCAGATAACTGCAAGGAGACAGTAAAGTGAAGAGGGTGCCAATTAATAATATATGGTTGCCGTTGTCAGGGCATATGTATACCTTTGATACTCGCTTTGCTTTGAATAATCTAGAATAAAGGGACCTGTCAGCATCCTCCGATTAATGAGCTCAGAGCTCTGCTACCCAACTCAATCTACTGCTTAATAAAAAGAGCATAAATTGTCCCTTTGAGTAATGGCTTGTAGTGCTGGATTTGACCTATTAGGTTAGCCTTTCATTGTTTTACACGAGATCCAAAGCAAATGTCTAGGCAAGATAAAACAGAATGTTAGTCCTGTAGGGAGAGAGGTTAATATTAAGATGAATTCATGTGAATTCTAATTTGTCTGTTTTTCTGGCTTTTAGAAAAGTGTTTGTTTATTTAACATATACATTTTTTAAACATACCACAATAATTGTAAAGGTTTCACTTGAAATATTAAAGTTGTCTACTTCAGTGCACTCTTCTGAATAAAAATCGGTGATCCCCCTTTACCTGAAAACCAGCTCCATGAATACAAATCATTGGGTTAGCATTGCTATTATGCTCAGACACATTAGAGACCAGCACTTGGGTTTTCTTATGAAGCAACCTGACTGCCAAGTTGCATCAAGGTAACCTTGGCATACATTTTAAAGCTCAGAAACAGTGCTCTTCTTAGTTGTATGTGCTAAGACATTTGTGAGGTCAGTTGACTGACATTTTTAAATTACTCACCGGCCACTTTATTAGGTACATGTGTTCCATTGCTTGTTAACACAAATATCTGATCAGCCAATCACACGGCAGTAACTCAATGCATTTAGGCCTTGTCAAAACAACCTGCTGAAGTTCAAGCCAAGCATCAGAATGCAGAAGAAAGGTGATTGAAGTGATTTTGAATGTTGCCGTGGTTGTTGGTGCCAGACAGGCTGATCTGAGTATTTCAGAAACTTTTGATCTTCTGGGATTTTCATGCACAACCATCTTGAGGTTTTACAGAAGATGAGGAGAATATCCAGTGAGCAGGAGTGCCTTGTTGATGCTAGAGGTCAGAGGAGAATGGCCAGACTGTTCTGAGCTGATAAAAGGCAACAGTAACTCAAATAAACACTCGTTACAACTAATGAAGGAGGGCATCTCTGAACACACAACATGTCGAACCTTGAAGCAGATGGGCCACAGCAGCAGGAGACCACACCGAGTGTCACTCCTGCCAGTTATCAGCAGGCAATTGAGGCTACAATTCGCATGGGCTCACCAAAATATGACAAAAGAAGACTGAAAAAATGTATTTAAAATTGTCCTTCTGCAACAAAACCTCTTATAAGAATTTGCTTTGGCATTTTGAGGTATTAAGTGTTTCTTGATGAGGGAAAAAAAATAATTTTCAATGATTTTAGGCTTTAACACAGCAAAAACTGGAGCAAGAACTTTGATATTGGTCTTAATCGAAAACTAATGATGTGATACATACTCATGAAGCGAAAAACTGGGGAGGCAGAAACTCCTGTGAAGTTATTAGGGTTCATGTCTTTTTTATGGCAAACTGCTTGAGAATGGTAGAAAGGAGAAAAACTGCACCAACATCTGCTGACTGTCAACCACATTGCTCATAACAAAAAGAACAGGAACAACAGCGCCATCTGCTGAGTATCAAGTGTGGGGAAACAGAATTCACGTGCAACAAACAGAGACAAATGCTGGCGCTAACTGATCTGTGAGAAGCTGGCAAATATTATGGCTCATCAATGTGCCACACAGAATATAAGAACGGCATCTACAGAGAAATGAATGCTGACAAATAAGGAGACTGTCAAACACTCAGAACTTCCGCTCATATGCAACATTGCTTTTACATCCTAACATCAGGTTTTGGGTTATGGAGCACTACTTGTGAAAGTTACGTCAGTGATGTACTCACTGTGGGGTGGGGTCTTTCCATACTGAAAAGTAGTATTAGGGTGTTGTACCGTGTTAGCCATTATGAATGTAGTGAGAAGTTAAACAAAATGACACCTAGCATTGGCTAACCAAAAAGATTACAATATGAAAGCTTTCAAGGCAACTCAAATGTTCTTATTACCTGAAGAAGGGGCCTGCGTTGCCTCGAAAGCCTGCGTATTGTAATCTTTTTCGTTAGCCAATAAAAGGTGTCGTTTTGCTTGACTAAAAAATGTGAGCCCAAAATTGGAAATGTTCAGCTTGCTCTATGTGAACTAGCTTTATTTGGGGAACTAGCTGTTAGTATCATAAAAACTAATGTAAAACAAGAAAAAGAAACAAATGCCAGAAATAGATTTCTTGGGCTTACACACTGTATTCAAAGGTAAGAATATTTGTTAAAATCCAAGGAAAAACACAGAGAAAATTAAATAAAGTAGCTGATCATATGATTTGCCAAACTAGTTGGAAACACTTCGGACAAATTCTAGGGAGACAGGATACTAGAATGTAAAGACTGGGATGGCAACCAAAGGAACACTCAGGCATATTTGAAAAATGTTGGAAAAGGCGAACAATACATGTTATTTATAATTCTTGTAGTTTATTCCAATTTTCATTTTCTATATAGTAGATTATAAAACCAATTGCAGCTCACATAATTGAATATACTGCTGAGTTGTGCATTACCATGTTAGAAACTTGTCTTCTGTGGTGGGTTGGTGCCCTGCCTGGGGTTTGTTTCCTGCCTTGTGCCCTGTGTTGGCTGGAATTGGCTCCAGCAGACCCCTGTGACCCTGTAGTTAGGATATAGCGGGTTGGATAATAGATGGATGGATGGATGTTACTTAATAATAAATGAGTAAAGGATGCATTTTGGGTGGCACGGTGGCGCAGTGGTAGCGCTACTGCCTCGCAGTAAGGAGACCTGAGTTTGCTTCCCGGGTCCTCCCTGCGTGGAGTTTGGATGTTCACCTCGTGTCTGTGTGGGTTTCCTCGCACAGTCCAAAGACATGCAGGTAAGGCGCATTGGCGATCCAAAATTGTCCCTATGTGTGCTTGGTGTGTGGGGGTGTGTGTGCGTGCCCTACGGTGGGCTGGTGCCCTGCCTGGGGTTTATTTCCTGCCTTGCTCCCTGTGTTGGCTGGGATTGGCTCCAGCAGACCTCCGTGACCCTGTAGTTAGGATATAGCAGGTTAGATAATGGATGGTTGGATGGAAACTTGTCTTGTAAATAATTGTATGCTTTCTGTTATTTTTATTGTAGTATTGTTTGCATTGTAATGTACCTTGTGAGAAAGTTGTCTGTGAAGTTAATTGTAATATCAGCATTGATTGATTGATTGATTGATTGTGCAGTACACATGTCCTTTCATTTCTCCACTTGACTCACTATTGTTCATATTCTTGTAAAAATGATTTCTCATCTATAAAGATATTTCTATAAGGCAACACAAACAAGCAGGATAAATAAGAGGACAATATCTACACTAATATTGTATAATCACAAGTAGGAAGTAACCATTACTATTATTAATAATATTATAAATAAAAAGGTGGAAGGAGAAAAGAATTGCTAACTACAAAGCCACATATAGAAATCAGATAACAGTCTCTTTTGTACAATGGAATGCAGAGTCCAATCCCATGAATACAAACACAAAGCAGATCCCAACCCTGAACAGTCCCTTTTGCACCCCTCCACTTACTTATTCTGTTAGCAGCTAACCTAAGGAAGATTAACTTTGTAGATGTTTGAGAAGAAAGTGAGTGTTGACCCCTTTTATTATGTATGTCAGTGACAAATAAGAGCTGCACCTCTAAGAAAACAGATTTGACTGAGATGGAGAAAACTGGCTGTCTCTCCCTTACCTGCATGCCACAAGAACACTAAATTAATCGGTTAAAGTATTCTGGAGTTCTACCAATATTCGATCATCTTTCTTTTTGAATTTCATCTGGTAAGTGGGGATGTTAAACAAAGATGAGCCAAAAAAAGGTAAGCGCAACTCATATGGACCCACTCGTCACTTGCATGCATTTTCCTTTATCATTCTTAAAGACAGAAGATCATGCAATTCACCAACTTCCAGTCTTTGGGCCTGAAAGGTTTTCTTTATTCCCGGAGGATGAATATTAGCCCTAAGATCTACTCAAGAAGACGAAGAAGACCAAGCATTTGTTCAAGAAGGATATCTCAGTACCCAAACTTTGGTGCCAATAAGTGTGTAATCTTTATCTAAAAATACAGCAAAGTGCCTAATAACTAAAATGAGCTGAAGAAGACAATGTCACACAATAGACATGTGACAAAGACAATGAGTGCAAAGTTCTTCACTTGAACCCAGAGTTGCCCAACACAGCATTGGACATCACCCTTTAAGGCTAGGTATTATTAAGCAAGTGTGATGGATGGCATGCATTCCTGCCAAAAGGGACTCCCCCTCCCTTGCCTGGCTAGGAGGCCCAGGTGGCAAACAGACATGGAAAAAGGCGGAATGATCGCTGCCTACACAAGGATCTGGGCATTGGATGCCATCCAAAGAATGGGTATGTACCGTAAATGTCCCAGCAGGTTTAACTGGAGGAACTGAACCCCACTGGGAGGCCAGCATGAAGAAAGGAAGCTACGTGCTGGGAGTTGTAGAGCTGTAGAGGGTATTGTTGATAATACAGTACAATACAATACAATTTATTTTTGTATAGCCCAAAATCACACAATAAGTGGCGCAATGGGTTTTAACAGGCCCTGCCTTTTGACAGCTCCCAGCCTTGACTCTCTAGGAAGACAAGAAAAAACTCCCAAAACAACCCTGTAGGGAAAAAAATGGAAGAAACCTCGGGAAAGGCAGTTCAAAGAGAGACCCCTTTCCAGGTAGGCTGGGCGTGCAGTGGGTGTCAAAGAGAAGGGGATCAATACAATACCATACACAGAACAGAACACAAGTAATCCTCAATGCAGTATAACAGAATTTAACAGTAGATGATATCACATAATATGATTTGGAATTGTTTGATAATAAATCGTTTATTTGAACCCGGGACTTGTATTTGTGTGGTGGTATCTGAGGTTGGGGTGGCTAAAGCTCTCCCTACTGGTCACACAAGGTAAATAAGAATTCTTAAGAAAACAGCTGGATAAATACTTGCTTTCTTATGTTTACATGTTTTAATGCAATTTTTGACAGGTTTTTAACTGATTTGGAGACAAAAAGAGCCTTGAGTTGCAGCCTTCTCTTATCCAATTACAAATACATTACAAATACAAATTACAAATTACAAATACAAATACATTAGTGCAAGGCTGAGCTGACTGTGACATCATGCTAAAATTTAAATTATTGAAACTCTAAATGAAAAGTTTTGTAAGGTCACGAAACTCCAAAAGACCTCCGTGTTATGTTTGGTTGCCTTGTCTGTCTTGTGTCCTGTCTAGCAGGTCAATATATACAAGCAATTATTATCATACTATGTTTAAATAACCCATGTGTATATCAATTAATTGGATTACTCTGCTTCTTAAAATGATTGTGCTTAAATTACCTTGATATACATTTAATGGCCAGGGACCAACTCACAGGGAAAGGTGGGGAAGATATAATGGGACCAAAAGAAAATGTGCCAACTCCACAGAGTGACCAGCCTAGGTATCAAATCCATGTCCTTGAAGCTGACAGGTAGGATTATTACTCATTGTTTTACCCTAATTTTCAAAATGGCTCAGGTTGTGCCTTAAGCAGAATTCATTTTGCATAGATACACTGTTACCTTGTCCAGCAGTGGTTAGGAGTTGGTTTCTGAATCCACTTTTTCAATTGCTGGGTTGCATGGAGCAGAAGCCAGTGTCTGTCAGATTCATCTCCTGATTTCGCTTAAATTAGGCAAATGGGCCTAAGAGCCCTGCAAATGCCACCTTCTACCCAGTAAAGTCGGCCTCCACCCAGTGATTTTCTCAGTTGCGTAAACACTGGTGACTTATTTGGACGAAGGCTTTTTCCCTGGCACCGAGTTTCACAGAGCTCTGCTCCAGCTCTGTCTGTGGCTGACTCTGTGGACTGCTAAGTAACTCTTTAACGAAGGTGGTTTTGTTTCATGGCTAACCAAAGCCCAACCATTCATTACTTGTTACTTCAATAAACAGAATCATATATACTGTATTTTTTCCAGTGAAGACTGTGTGAGTTGGCTGTTATTGATATTGGAATATATCGTTATAGGATAATGTTTTTGTCTTTGTCTCATTCTGAACTGAGACTCTTATATTAATTTTGTATTTTGACTCAAGCATTCATTGCAACTATTCTTTTCCAAAGGCTGTTTTGAAGGTCAGAACCACAGCATTGTTTGTCCAGAAGGTTAACCTTTTCAGTAGAGGACACCACCACACATTCCTCTGTAATTGCTGAACTGTTTATATCTGCTGGTTAAGGAAAAAAATGTATCTCAACACTTTATTGCTAATAGAGGCTCTTGGGAAGAACAAAACAAAAGTAAAAAAATAAACTTTGTGAAAACAAACAAAAATGGTCAGTTTCACGTGATAAAAAAAATGAACAGACACAAAACCTAAGTGTAGCAGTGCTACTTAAAATGTCCTACTTCTTCCAGCGGCCTCGATGGTATATTGGACTATTGGCTATTGGACAACTTGGGGATGACACAGGGGTTGATGGGAAGAAGACTGGCCCTTTAAAAAGGAAACTAAAAGATGCCTGAGGGTTCACAATCTTCCATCTTGTTTGTAAATGCACCTCATACACATAATTGGATTACGACTTGACCACCTTGGATACGTTTTGGTCTGAGGGAGCGCTCCCAATCACTTCAAATCTCACACTGCATCAGGAAACTGGTAGGATAAAACTTTACATTGCTTTCAGAAAGCTGTTCACAGGGTGTTTCAATCACACATCCTTTATCAGCTGCCCCTGCTCTACTGGTGTGGTTGGGTGCAGCAATGACAGACTCGAATAAAGTGAATTTCTGGGACACCAGCCAGGTCGTCTCCTTATTCGTCTGTGGATGTTGGAAGAATAAAAGAAAATAGAATGAAAAAGGTGCGTCTTTGTGCTTCTCCCCAGTCTGGGCTTTTTTCAAGGTTAATTTAAGTCTTTCTTGGTATACTGTAGTTCCGTCTCATGGCTTTCTCGGGTCAAAAGTGATACCTCCTTCTGGGGCACCCAAGATTTATAGCAATGCCCCCAATGGACAGTTTCTCGACACCGAAAAGGAATAAGAGCAGAAAACGTTAGCAGCTGCGCCCCCTCTTACCCTGGCAGGTTGTTACATAGCATGTTAGAGCCCATGAGGGAGTCCTCTGCATGACACTGGACTGTTTTGGACATTGTTGGTGATGCTTATTGTTATTGTCGAACGTAGACGAGAACCTTTGATACGTGCGTTTGGTTATATATTGTGTGTTCTTTTTTCATTATTTGATAAATATATTTCATTGTTAATTATCTATTCATTGTGCCACTAATGGTGTGTGTGTATGCCAGGTGAAGGATCACTGTGTTCCTGGGGTCCCCACAATAAAATAAACCAATCACCGGACAGTGTGTCTCCATGACCGCTTAACACAAACACTGTAAAATCATGTAATTACTACAAATACTTATTGTAAGCAAGAATTTTAATTCTGTTTAGCATGGACAGTAGCACGGGAACTTGTTTTAAGCCAGCGTTTCTCAGCCTTTAAGTATTTGCGGCCCGAGTTTTCATAACAGTTTTAATCGCGCCACCCTAACGTTTTTTTGGAAAGGAGCCCACTAATACCAATTTGTTCTTTTTTAATTAATGATATATCATAGATGCATATTTTATTATACCTACTTAACTTTCATCGACATTTATCTAACTCTATATTTATTTTTCTAGTATCAGAATGTAGTTTAAGTTAATTTGTTTTGGTTTCAATAGATGTATTTTTCATATTTTCGATTCTTGTTTTCTTTTTTTCACATCTTCGCACCCCCCTTTTTGTTACATTGTGCCCCCCCTAGGGGGGCCTGCACCACAGATTGAGAACCACTGTTTTAAGCAATGTTCTTAAGACATAGACCGAGACATAATGTGCAAAATCATCAAAAGCATCTACTGCTTCACAGAGAAATTCTGAAATGAGTATAAATCGAGTGTGGTGTGTTCATTCAGGATCTTGAATTGCAAGTTAGTGAGGCTGTTTTCAATTTTAGATGTAAATAAGGTCAATAATGAGTGAATTTATCAATGAAACATTTCATGACGGAAAAAGACTTATCAGGAAATTTTAAACATTATAATGAGCCGGGGCAACTATTATGTTGATCTCAGCAAAGGAGAATGCTATTACTGTAGCTTTTCCAACACAGTAAGAAAACACACAAACAAGCATTTGTGTGTATATACTGTAATAAAAACAATATGAATAGCTACATAAGAGTGGAGATTTTTCAGATGTCAAGACAGAATTCTCTAATGATCAGCTCTGATTGCAGAGCTATGAGCAGCATGTGGTCCTGCAGGCGTACCAGTAAATCCTGTAGATTCTGCATGCCTATGTTGGAGTCAAGTATCTAAGAAGGAACCCTGGATCTGGAAACTATATTCAACACACGTGAGTTGATTCCAACACTTCACAACCTGAACATTAAAATCACCAGCGTGTTGGCAGCACGTAATATTTTGATGTCCAATAATGCTTCTGTGTAGCAACCCCCAGCTGAAAATGTTGCCAATGATTCATATTAGTTATGATGGATGAATCAAGCCAGGACTATACAGTGCTGTGAAAACATACTCCTCTGTTAATGCCAGGTCTGCAAACTAAAATTAATATTAGATCATGGGCAAATAGCATGTTTTTTTTTCTTATGCCATTTATTCAATTAATAAAGCTATCAAATTCCATCTGGCAGTGTGTGAAGCAATAATTGCGCTCTTACAGTAATCCAATGCAGGTCTTTCACAACATAGCAGAGGCCCGCTCTTCCTTGCAGAAGTGCCTTTATTCAGAAACCTTGGTACGTTGTAGAGCATGAACTCCTTGTGGTGTAGCGGGTCCATAGCTCAAGTCAACAAGGCCTCTTTTTAAATAAATAATCAACGCACTCGTGGCTTAGAGAGGGGGTGTGGAAGTGTGGCCCTAGCAGTTCCCGGGTGAATTCGCGATGCGGGTGGTCCTTGCTTAAATGCACAGGTGAGGAGTCGTCCGCATTTGCAATTGGTGCCGGGAGCTGCTAAGTGCCACACCTGATCCACGTCCCCGTAAAAAATAATAGAAGCGCGAGGTGGATGGGAAGGAGAAAAGAAAGAAAAAAACAGGAGGTTAATGTAGAAGAAGGAATTAGGATGGAGAAAGCCAGTGAGAGAGAGAAAGCGAACAAGCGAGCGCAGACTTGCGCTGTTTGCAAGCATCTGGGAGAGTCGAGCACAAGTGGGGTGTTTGGCCGGGGTTCACTGACAAAAGCGCGATACACATATGAGCCCCGACAAAACCGCAACAGACAAATGAGCGCTGGCAAACCCACTAACTGGTTTTCGACAAATGCACGCCAACAAAATCGCCACGACAAAATCGCGAGAGAGGCCAAGAGAGTGGGGACACGTACGTGCGCATTATGTACACATTATATGCTATAGGTTGTAACTGTTATAACTGCTGATGACATGCAGCGAACAAATAACTCAGTCGAGGGTTGGCATAACGCGTCGTATACAAAGCGGAATTACCAGCAGTCAGGCAGCCAGCAAGTCTAAATACGCTCAACTATCAAGACGTCTTGCTGCAATTCTTCCTACATATGCAGGGCGTGATCTTAAGGACTATCTGCGTGCCGTGCTGATGGCATGCCGCGTCTCATAATATTGACTTCTAAAATAAACATTATTATTATTATATATGCTTTAAACTAGTAATTCATATTTAATGAAACTTTCGCAATTTTGTCTGCGCTATTTTGTCGGCGAAATTTTGACGCCGCGTTGTAATCGCCGCTATTTTGTCGGCGCTCATATGTCTATTGCGCAAATGTCGGGTCACATTTGGCCGGCACCTAACAGCCAACAGTAGTGGTTGCTCTTGCTGAGCTCTTCTTTAGAGCAGGAGTGACGGGGAGAAGGTTGGCTCGCCACAGCAAAGGCAGCTGGAGTCGGGGACTTGGGAAGTGGAAGTCTCAGCATGAGTGTTCTGGTTGCTGGGGAGCCCAAGTCTCGGTCTGGGTGAGCAGAACCAGAGCCAGGGATCAAAAAGGCCACCAGACCAGTACAGTGAAGAAGGTCAACTGCATGTAGGGTGACTCCACTAGTGCATTGCCTGGATGGGAGAAGCAGGGGAGCCACCAGTAAAAGACGGCACGGGGCTTTGTTTTAAAACACTGCTTCCAGCCATTGTATTAACCTCTTTGTTTGTAAAGGATTTTTTTAGTGTGTTTTTAACCTCCACAATTCACTGCTTTTTATGGATTATTTATTTATTAACCATGATGCACTGCACTTTAATTTGGACACTTTGTTTTTGGTTTGTTGATTTTAAATTAATGCACTTTTTACACCATCCCCTTGCTTCATTGTTGTGCCTCACTGTCCAGCTCATCGGTGACATTACTAACGGTGTCGGGTTCAGAGGTCCCAGAAGCAAGATGGGAGCATGGAGCGGAACCCGCATCGTCACACTCCTCCTTTCTGGTTCTGTCGCATCTCCATTTGGGGGTAACTATGGACTTTGACTTGGCTGGTCCAAATCTGCCATTTTTTTGCTTGTTTCCAGACATTGTGATGTGGACTTGCTTTTATGTTTTGGACAATTGTCTGGCACACAGGTGTCAAACTCCGGGCCAGTGGCTGCAGGTTTTCATTCTAACCCTTTTCCTAATCAGTGACCAGCTTTTACTGCTAGTTAACTTCTTTTCCCTTCGTGTTAATCTCCCTGCTTTTAAGGAATAAGTCCTTTGAATTGATTCTTTTCTTAATTAAGTGGCAGCCAAACAGAAATGAGACGTGAAATGAGCTGTGGTCTATGGCCGGCTTGTCATCACGGCCTATACCCCCAGGCCGCAAGATGGAACTCTCCCTGCAGCGTGGAGGTGCCCCGGATACCAGCAGGGAATCATGGACTTTGGAGTTTTCCCCTACAAACTTGCTGGATACCCCAGGGGCCAACAGAGGACGCTGCAGGGAGTCATAGAGAGTCATATGTGCCCTATAACCCGGAAATGCGTCATAGGCAGAGCGACAGCAGAAGTGACGTATTTCCGGGATGAAGAAAATTACTTTTTATCTCACCTGGAAGTGATAAGGATCACATGAACTGGGGATTGGAACACTTCCGGGTCAGGGACTTTAAAAGGACTGTGACAGCTCCCAGACGGCGAGCTGAGCTGGGTGGTAGGAGGGCAACGCATCTGGGAGTGGTGGATTGTTTATTGTATTCATGATTATTGATTTATTTAGGAGTTTTTGGGAGGAGAGGGTGCTTGGTGCAATGTTGTGTAATAAAAAAATCAAGTATTTGGACTTTTACCTAGTGTCTGACAGGTGGTCTGAGGGTTCAAGGGGTCAAGAGAGCCCCTAATCTGTCACAGAGCCAATGGATGACCAGCTAAACTGGGGCTTCAAACTCCTGCCAATTTCACTCCAACCAGTTCCTTAATAAGAAGCCAATTCTTACTGTCAATTAAACCAATTACTTAATTCCACGGCTTGTTGCTGCTCTCATTCTGCCACAGCAGACATTTCCAAAACCGTTGATTTTCTTTTTTTTCTAAGAACACCATCAAGATGTTTTGGTGACCTGAGAGATCAACCTTACTGAGGCCCTCACCTTTCTTTATGTTCAGATAACCTGGTTAGCTGGTGATGTGGCAGCTTGTTTTGTGTCTCATTATTGTTTGGCTCCTCATTAAGGAAAAATAAAGAACTAAGGGGTCTTAGTCAAGTTAATTAAAACAAAGGCAAAAGAAGTTAATTAGCAGCAAAAACGATGGTTAGAATGAAAACCCACAGCCACTGTGGCCCTCCAGGCCTGGAGTTCAACACCCCTGGTCTAGCAGAATGCTTCACCTCAAGTAACATGGCTGAACATTCTAATTGAGAATTTTCTGATACAGAGCAGAATTTATGGTTCCTTCTTCAATAATAGGAAGTTGCCTTGTCCTAAGGCAGCAAGGCATTCCATGGCAGCCCTGGTGGGAAAGGCGCACCCACTTTTCTTTTTTAAATTTCAGGTGATTATAAACTTTGTTACGAGGACCTCCTTGCAAGGTCACTCGAGGCATGTAATAACCCTCGAAGACCAAAGAGGGCACTGCCACTAATATTATTATCTCCTTCTTTCTCCACAGTGTCAAGAATCCACCCAGTGAGGTCAACTGACCCCACCCCTTCCAGTCCAGTCACCATAAAAATCAGGGTGTCCCAGAAGGTGACATCATTTACTGGCTTGAGCAACCTGTCTGACAGAAGTTTGCTTGCGAACACGGTTTGCCTAACCAGTCCAACCCTTTGAACAACTGCCTGCTTTTCCTCGTGAAACAGGATGTACGCTAAAGAGTGTTTTATTTTGTTTTTCTTTTGTCTCTGGATAATAAACAGGACCAAATGGTTGGTGCCCCAAAAGCTCCTGGAGTATCGAAGCTGTCATTTCTACACACAGCAACAATTTACACAGCAAAATCACCAGTGTTTACATTATCACTAGTAAAGTTCATTTAACTCTTAAAAAGTATTTTGAAAGCACATACATGGATAGTGATTATATAATATATGTCTGAATAAAAAGGTTTATAAAATATATTTTGATTTTAAATGTTACCAATCAGGGTGGTGCAGTGGTAGCACTGCTGCCTCGCAGTTAGGAGACCCGGGTTCACTTCCTGGGTCCTCCCTGCGTGGAGTTTGCATGTTCTCCCCGTGTCTGCGTGGGTTTCCTCTGGGCGCTCCGATTTCCTCCCACAGTCCAAAGACATGCAGGTTAGGTGGATCTAAATTGGCGTTTGTGTGTGTCCTGCAGTGGGTTGGCACTCTGCCTGGGATTGGTTCCTGCCTTGTGCCCTGGGATTGGCTCCAGCAGAACCCTGTGTTCGGATTCAGCGGGTTGGAAAATGGATGGATGGATGTTACCAATCACAGTCACTCAAAACACATGGCATTAAAAGAAGGCAATCAGCTGATAACTTACTGAAAATACTTAGCACTTTGAACTCCAATGATTTGATTTATACTGAAAAGAACAAATCATTCACAAATCATCCATCATGAATTACTGTTGAAGTGTGTCTAGTTGGGGGGAAATGGGAATAATTTCTTGACCAATAACATTTTTAGGTTTTATTAGTGAAAGGAAACAAACAGAACTGTGAAATGTGCCAGAGTGTAATGTTGGCACTGAAAAGTTTAGTGATGCCCCAATGACAAGTGAAAACCCTGCTGCTGGCTGTGTTCATTAATGGTGGGTTTGCTGCCAACGCTACTTCTGAGTGTGCTGGAAAATCTACAACTACCCAGTCGCCAAACGTCAAAAAACTGGCCAGGCCACAGATTTGTCTGATATTCACAAGCCAGAAACTCAATCGGTTGGTTTTCAACTTCTATTAATGCCAGTGAAGCGTGCAGCTTTGTAGCTCATAATTACAACACGTAACAGTAAGTGGTTGTGGTAGAGGATATCAAAAGATGTGATTTTGGCATTTTTGTAACGATCTAGTTGGGAAAAGATTTACTTGTGTATTCAGAGACTGGAAATGTGCGAATCAGTAATTCATACCCAGATTTCAAGAAATGGTAAAACGGTTACTAATCTGTTTACTGTAATATAATGCTACAGTATACTGGTCAAAATTATAACTGATATTATACGGGTCAACAAGCATTTTGCTACTGGGATTCTTTCACCTGTACTTTAACAAATTTCACTTGCTGACTCCAAATCTGAAAACCGTTTTCGTCCAGCACATCCTGTTTTTTAGTTATGATGTTCCAGGTCTTGGACAACCAGGGTGACTGAACAGTAAAGGCGATGCGTTTCAGCATTTAAGAAATAAGTTTGGTCTCAAGAAAAGTGAAGCCAAAATTAAGGAATGTGTTTCCGTTGGCCCTGAAATCTGTGAACTGATGTTTGACAAGGAGTTCAAAAGGAAACTGAAGCCAACTGAATCAGCACCTCAGAATTTTCTTGACAAGCGCTGAGCAGAGAGTAATTCTGAGCTTGTGGAGAATATGCTGAAAGTATATTAGCTTACGATAGCCAGAATGTTAGTGAAGATGCATTTTTTACATTTTCATCCCGACTTTTTTGCCACCAAATCTAAACGATGTCAGAGATGATCATGGGGAAAGATTTCATCAAGATATAAAGGGGATGGAAAACTGATATCGGGGAAAAGTCACTCTGAACTTTATGGGTGACTACTGTTGGTCCTTGGAAAGAGAGACGGATGTGCAGTACAAGCAGAAAAGTGAGTGCCTCCAACATTTTTGGGCACGCTGACCTCACTTTTATATTGAGGTAAATTGACATAAATATACTTTAACGTGTCTCTGGAATTGTCTTCTGGTTTGCGTTCAGAATAAACACATCAAAACAATCTTGGTGGGACAGAGTCCAAACTCCAGATATCGTGTTAATATATTATATTGATATTCAAAAGTGTCAAAACGTCAATGATGTGTATTTCAAAAACCTGACGTGCTAGCTTAATTCCGATTTCATATATGAAATCAGTGTAAAAAACCTAATAAAGAGCTGCTCTGAAGTTACCAGAAGCAAAAAAATATATATTTTTTGTAGACCAGTGTTATTTTTGGTGCCTTGAAATGTGCTTGTATGTCGTATGTGTCATCAAAAGGCAGGCTTTTATCATTACCATTTTTAAGTGGATTTAATTTAATGTTAACAAAAATCATTCAAACTAGATGTGTAAATAATATCATTTATTTTGGTATGACTGAAATTCCACAGCAATAAAAATAGCATTATGCCTACTTGTGAAAATGTAGGTCCACCCTTTTGTGAAATCCTGGTGCTACTGACTCTGTCACTATCATATTTGACTGTGTTTGTCTCTTCATATAATGTTTTTACGGTGAAATGCTGGGTTTGCTTTAAGCGAGACATGAGGAGACCCATGTACAGTGGTGTGAAAAACTATGTGCCCCCTTCCTGATTTCTTATTCTTTTGCATGTTTGTCACACAAAATGTTTCTGATCATCAAACACATTTAACCATTAGTCAAATAAAACACAAGTAAACACAAAATGCAGTTTTTAAATGATGGTTTTTATTATTTAGGGAGAAAAAATCCAAACCTACATGGCCCTGTGTGAAAAAGTAATTGCCCCCTGAACCTAATAACTGGTTGGGCCACCCTTAGCAGCAATAACTGCAATCAAGCGTTTGCGATAACTTGCAATGAGTCTTTTGCAGCGCTCTGGAGGAATTTTGGCCCACTCATCTTTGCAGAATTGTTGTAATTCAGCTTTATTTGAGGGTTTTCTAGCATGAACCGCCTTTTTAAGGTCATGCCATAGCATCTCAATTGGATTCAGGTCAGGACTTTGACTAGGCCACTCCAAAGTCTTCATTTTGTTTTTCTTCAGCCATTCAGAGGTGGATTTGCTGGTGTGTTTTGGGTCATTGTCCTGTTGCAGCACCCAAGATCACTTCAGCTTGAGTTGACGAACAGATGGCCAGACATTCTTCTTCAGGATTTTTTGGTAGACAGTAGAATTCATGGTTCCATCTATCACAGCAAGCCTTCCAGGTCCTGAAGCAGCAAAACAACCCCAGACCATCACACTACCACCACCATATTTTACTGTTGGTATGATGTTCTTTTCTGAAATGCTGTGTTCCTTTTATGCCAGATGTAACAGGACATTTGCCTTCCAAAAAGTTCAACTTTTGTCTCATCAGTCCACAAGGTATTTTCCCAAAGGTCTTGGCAATCATTGAGATGTTTCTTAGCAAAATTGAGACGAGCCCTAATGTTCTTTTGCTTAACAGTGGTTTCGTCTTGGAAATCTGCCATGCAGGCTGTTTTTGCCCAGTCTCTTTCTTATGGTGGAGTCGTGAACACTGACCTTAATTGAGGCAAGTGAGGCCTGCAGTTCTTTAGACGTTGTCCTGGGGTCTTTTGTGGCCTCTCGGATGAGTCGTCTCTGCGCTCTTGGGGTAATTTTGGTCGGCCGGCCACTCATGGGAAGGTTCACCACTGTTCCATGTTTTTGCCATTTGTGGATAATGGCTCTCACTGTGGTTCGCTGGAGTCCCAAAGCTTTAGAAATGGCTTTATAACCTTTACCAGACTGATAGATCTCAATTACTTCTGTTCTCATTTGTTCCTGAATTTCTTTGGATCTTGGCATGATGTCTAGCTTTTGAGGTGCTTTTGGTCTACTTCTCTGTGTCAGGCAGCTCCTATTTAAGTGATTTCTTGATTGAAACAGGTGTGGCAGTAATCAGGCCTGGGGGTGGCTACAGAAATTGAACTCAGGTGTGATACACCACAGTTAGGTTATTTTTAACAAGGGGGCAATTACTTTTTCACACAGGGCCATGTAGGTTTGGAATTTTTTTTCTCCCTAAATAATAAAAACCATCATTTAAAAACTGCATTTTGTGTTTACTTGTGTTATATTTGACTAATGGTTAAATGTGTTTGATGATCAGAAACATTTTGTGTGACAAACATGCAAAAGAATAAGAAATCAGGAAGGGGGCAAATAGTTTTTCACACCACTGTAGATCAGTAAGTTCTACTTTCTGTTGTATTTGTCCATATAACATTCTCCAAAAGGCTTTGGGACTGTGCTTTAGTGGCTTTAGTGCTCCATTGTTGCCTGAATACTGAAATCTGAAATCTTTGGTACTATGGAATATACAGCTAGTTTCAGTATACTGTATAGCATTCTATCAATTAGAATATGTATGTTTTAGATAGATGAATCGCATCACACGTTAATGCACAGTCTGTGGCATCTTTTACTTTATAAAGAACTGACACATTTCACGACACATTCATATTTTGTGCAGGAGAAATTGTTTTTTGACTGTGGCCTGATGTAGTTGTTAAATCAATGTTATGTATGTTCTGGTGACGAGACTCTGGTGGTGGAAGAGGAGGAGGAGGTTGGGATTAAGCACTGATACAGTCCATTTCTGCACCCACCACATGATGAACCACCTCAGGGTCCCAAATTAGAGCCCGAGTGCAGCCGTGCAATGGGTGACACCTCAGCACCACACTAGTTCAAATGAAATGGAGCAGTGTGGGGTTTTATACAGTGCCTGGAGTGCCAATCCTGCCACCAACCCCCACGTTTACCCTTCAAGTTGGAGGACCTTCTCGCTGAGCTGGATGCAGGTTGTTGTCACCAGGTATACCCGTACCATCAGGATGGACTCTGGTGGTACGGGTCAAAATAACTAAGGCTGTGATTAAGCTGGCTTTGTTCTATCAGCTAACTATAATTATCACTTGGTTTGGGTTGATTTGAGAAGGGGGCAATTACTTTTTTTTCTAGTGTCAGTTGGTATTAGATTGGTTTGTTCATTAGATAAATGGAATACATTTAAAAAAGTAAGTGTTGATTTAAGTTGACATTTGTCTTGCAGAAGATTTTGACTGAATAGCTGTAAACACTCAGCGTCAGATATTTTAACAGTAATATATAATACTTTCAAATGTGTTTATTGTATTATTTTCACAATGTGGCAGGGTATCAGAGTCACAACTTTCTAAATATTGTAATGACCATTGGGATGGTAATAATGACAAACACAAGAACTTAAAAATACCCAAAATTGGACGCTTAATTTCAGTCAATAAAACAACAACTCCAAATACGAGCTAAACGTTCTGGTTGTTTAGGCCACAGGAAACGCCTGCTGAGCTCCAAAAAGTCTCTCCCTCCTTTACATCTCACTCCTCCAGAAAACGAATAAGAAGAAGCTCCTTCCTTACTCCAGCTCCCATTTAACCCCCGCAGCACTCTGACTATGCCCAACTTCCTTTGTCTTCCCAGAGGTTCCCCAAAGAGCTTTCCTTTAGCGTACATGTCTCACCGCTCTCAATCCTATCCCTGGACCCGCCTTCCCTCCTTAGCGTCCTACCGCATGCTACAATATTATTGGAAGAGTGTGTCTTTACCACTTTAAATCTCTAAAATAAGACACTTTTTCCCACTGACAATCTGAACTGGGAGAGTTAGCTATTTTCTGGCATTTTTTCATGCTGGCATCTCTATCACATTACAACACATTTGTAAAATCTCTGGCAAAACAAAATTTAGTTTCAGTTTTGCAAAAGTGAATGAAAACTTACCTGCATCACTCATTCCTAGAAATAAAGTAACACATGGCCCATGAAAGGATGCACATTGAGGGTGGCAGAGTTGTGTTGCATGAGGGTCTATAAATTGCCTTACGGTCCTCCACTACTTGATGAAATTACAGCGTGGGACCCCCTTCTGCCCCCCCCTTATTAATATCACACACACCGTGAAAGGGAGCCCCCCCCTCCCCAATCACAGTTTGTTTCCCCATTGAATTACGTACATCACTCTAAGGCGAATAATTTTGCATATCCACTTTCAAACAGGTTTTTGCACCCCTCAGCACTATTTCACTTACCAAGTAAGTTAGATCTTTAACTGGCACATACAATATTGGAAGAAATGTATAAATTCAGTTCCTGTTCACTACATATAAAAAACATCTCAATTTCATCCTGCTGTTTCAAGATGATTGCCAGCTAAAATACTAAGGCTAATAACCTAGTAAAAGCTTTGTTACTTAATTTTCTCTGTCTAAAGATTGTCCAAAAACAGAATAATTTCAGGGTTCAGCTGGCAGCAGAAATACTCAGCTAAATACAACAAAGTGAAAAAATAATAAAACCCTAAATATAGCTGTGTTCATTAGTTCTGTCATTGACTGACAGCAGCAAAATTGTTATTTGGAAGGATGTCTGCTTTGTTTCAGAAAAAATGAATGAACAAGTTAAGTAGTAGCCAGAATGGTCTGAACAGCTATAAAGGCAATGGAATGTTTCAGGGGTTCACAAGGCATTTCATGTTATCAAGATCTGGGCAAAATTGTGAAAGTTCACAGAACAAGAGCAGCAAAAGCAAAAAGCCAGACCAGAGTGATGTACTGACTGAAGCACGGTAATATCTCTCTATTATATTTTAAAAAATCCTGTGATGAGACGAGACCTTTTGGAAGACGAGACGAGACTTTTTGGAAGATTTTTTCAAGACCCGCAAGTTGAGACCTTGGCCATGAAATTTTTTCAAGTCACACCTTCCTCTCAATCATATTCAAACATATTCCACTCATATCTCATTTGTGTGAATGCTTTTGACAGACATATTTTCTGCTCTCTCAGCTCTTATAAATTTTAACGTTTTCCTCACTTTAAGTCCCCAATTAATGAAGACGTATTATGTCCAAATCTTATTGAAGAATTTCATCACGAAAGGTTATCAATAGAAAAAATGAGTACACGGGCAATCCTAGCAGCGAGAAATGATGAAATCAAATGAATTAACGCCAAAAATATCGATCGGTTGCACAGCAAATTGGTTAAATGTGTATCAATAGACTATGCTAAAACAGTTGGTGGTGATCGTGCAGAAGATGAAAACATCAACTTACAATATCCCAAAGAATAACTTCAACTGTTAACACCATCCGGTCTTCCCCCTCACGAATTACTGCACAAAGAAAGATGTATCCAAGAAAGGTAATGTAGTACATCATCTGCAGATAACATTACACAACAAAGGAGATTTTGATATGCCATTCGCATTAAACAGTTTCCAGTTAGAATTGCTTTTGCAAAGACAATTAACAAATCTCAGAGCCAAAAATTTGAAAAAGTTGTTTTATTTAATAGAGAGAATGAAACGAAATTCAATCACGGGCAGTTATACGTAAGTCCAAACACTGAATCAAAATTCAATGCGATATTGATGAAAAGTTAATTAAAAAAATAGTTTTTACTGAAGTTTTACAGTAAAAGTGCAAGTTTAAAAAATATTTGCATATTAATTTCAAAGCCAAATAGAATGAAATCATATTATCAACGAATAACTGTAACGCAATATGAAACATAATTTAATTTCAAATTATTACGTTTTACTCTTTTGTAAATATAGTTAATTACTCTCTGTAATGTAAAATAACCCAGCCACAGGGGATGCACAAACCAGTGTGTTTCTTCATGCCGGTCCCAAGCCCGGATAAATAGGGAGGATTACGTCAGGAAGGGCATCTGGTGTGAAATTTTGCCAAATCAGTATGCGGACAACAATATAAATTTCCATACCAGATCGGTCAAGCCCCGGGGTAACAATGACCGCCACCAGTACTGTTAGCCAACAAGGTGCTGGCAGAAATTGGACTACTGTTGACCGAAGAAGAAGAAGAAGGAGAAGGAGAAGAAGAGGGGGGAGACGTGTCCGGAGGCAGGAGGAGAGGAGGAAAGTAAAGAGAGTGGAACTGAGGGTAGGAACTTTGAATGTTGGCAGTATTACTGGTATGGGGAGACAGTCGGCAGATATGACAGAGAGAAGGAATGTTGATATATTGTGCGTGCAAGAGACTAAATGGAAGGGGAGTAAGGCCAGGTGGATCGGAGGTGGATTCAAATTGTTCTATCATGGTGTAGATGGGAGGAGAAATGGGGTAGGAGTTATTCTGAAGGAACAGTATGTCAAAAGTGTTTTGGAGGTGAAAAGAGTGTCAGACAGAGTAATGATTATGAAGCTGGAAATTGGAGTTGTGATGATGAATGTTGTTAGTGCATATGCACCACAAGTTGGGTGTGCAATGGGTGAGAAAGAAGATTTTTGGAGTGAGTTGGATGAAGTGATGAACAGTGTACCCAAGGGACAGAAAGTGGTGATTGGAGTGGATTTCAATGGGCATGTTGGTGAAGGGAACAGTGGAGACAAGAAGGTGATGGGTAGGTATGGTGTCAAGGAGAGGAATGAAGAAGGTCAGAGGATAGTGGATTTTGACAAAAAGATGTATATGGTTGTGGTGAATACGTATTTTAATAAGAGGGAGGAACATAGGGTTACGTACAAGAGTGGAGGAAGATGCACACAGGTAGATTACATCCTATGCAGAAGAGTTGGTCTGAAGGAGATTGAAGACTGCAAAGTGGTGGCAGGGGAAAGTGTACTTAAGCAGCATAGGATGGTGGTCTGTAGGATGACGTTGGAGATCAAGAAGAGGAAGAGAGTGAGGGCAGAACCAAGGATCAAATGGTGGAAGTTGGAAAAGGAAGACTGCAGGGTTGTACCGGTCTGGTGGCGCTAAGATTCACACCGTCAAGCTGACGGTGATTTATTTATTTTTTATAGAGGATCCCAGAGACGCCACCAGCATTGGCCCACCCACACACACACTCACAAACAGAGACAAAATAAAGCATGCTGGGAACTAAGGACAATTAAGAATATAATGAAATTAAATAATATAAAAGAAAGCAATAATACAACAACAACATTTATTATTGCAGGGCCTGCTGGGAGATGCAGTTCTCACTAATAGTAGCACTGCTATAAGGTTGAGTTTAGGGAGGAGGTGAGACAGGCACTGAGTGGCAGTGAAGAGTTACCAGACAAGCTGGGAAACTATAGCAGATGCTGTAAGGGTGACAGCAAGAAAGGTGCTTTCTTCTGGAAAGAAGAAGGAGGAAAAGGAAACCTGGTGGTGAAATGAGGAAATACAGGAGAGTATACAGAGGAAGAGGATGGCAAAGAAGAAGTGAGATAGTCCAAGAGATGCAGAAAGTAGACAAGAGTACAAAGAGATAAGGTGCAAAGTGAAGGGAGAGGTGGCGAAGGCTAAAGAAAAGGCGTATGATGAGTTGTATGAGAGGTTGGACACTAAGGAGGGAGAGAAGGACCTGTACCGATTGGCTAGACAGAGGGACCGAGCTGGGAAAGATGTGCAGCAGGTTAGGGTGATAAAGGATAAAGATGGAAACGTACTCACAAGCGAGGAGAGTGTGTTGAGCAGATGGAAAGAGTACTTTGAGATGCTGATGAATGAAGAGAATGAGAGAGAGAAGAGGTTGGATGATGTGGAGATAGTGAATCAGGAAGTGCAACGGATTAGCAAGGAGGAAGTAAGGACAGCTGTGAAGGGGATGAAAAATGGAAAGGCCATTGGTCCGGATGACATACCTGTG
This sequence comes from Polypterus senegalus, assembly GCF_016835505.1. NCBI lineage: Eukaryota > Metazoa > Chordata > Cladistia > Polypteriformes > Polypteridae > Polypterus > Polypterus senegalus. The sequence goes on along the minus strand of NC_053170.1, from coordinate 38,460,448 downwards.
GAAGCATGGAGGTGTTTAGAAGAGATGGCAGTGGAGTTTTTAACCAGATAATGGAATCTTGGAAAGTGAGAGGATGCCTGAGGAGTGGAGAAGAAATGTACTGGTGCCGATATTTAAGAATAAGGGGGATGTGCAGGACTGTAGTAACTACAGGGGAATAAAATTGATGAGCCATAGCATGAAGTTACGGGAAAGAGCAGTGGAAGCTAGGTTAAGAAGTGAGGTGATGATTAGTGAGCAGCAGTATGGTTTCATGGCAAGAAAGAGCACCACAAATGCAATGTTTGCTCTGAGGATGTTGATGGAGAAGTTTAGAAAAGGCCAGAAGGAGTTGCATTGCGTCTTTGTGGACCTGGAGAAAGCATATGACGGGGTGCCTTGAGAGGAGCTGTGGTATTGTATGAAGAAGTCGGGAGTGACAGAGAAATACGTAAGAGTTGTACAGGATATTTACAAGGGAAGTGTGTCAGTGGTGTGGTCCGCGGTAGGAGTGACAGATGCATTCAAATTGGAGGTGGAATTACATCAGGGATCGGCTCTGAGCCCTTTCTTATTTGCAATGGTGATGGACAGGTTGACAGATGAGATTATACAGGAGTCCCGTGGACTATGATGTTTGCTGATGACATTGTGATCTGTAGCGATAGTAGGGAGCAGGTTGAGGAGACCCTGGAGAGGTGGAGATATGCTCTGGAGAGGAGAGGAATGAAGATCAGTAGGAACAAGACATAATAAATGTGTGTAAATGAGAGGGAGGTCAGTGGAATGGTGAGGATGCAGGGAGTAGAGTTGGTGAAGGTGGATGAGTTTAAATACTTGGGATCAACAGTACAGAGTAATGGGGAGTGTAGAAGAGAGGTGAAGAAGAGAGTGCAGGAAGGGTGGAATGGGTGGAGAAGAGTGTCAGGAGTAATTTGTGACAGACGGGTATCAGCAAGAGTGAAAGGGAAGGTCTACAGGACGGTAGTGAGACCAGCTATGTTATATGGGTTAGAGACGGTGACACTGACCAGAAAGCAGGAGACAGAGCTGGAGGTGGCAGAGTTAAAGATGCTAAGATTTGCACTGGGTGTGACGAGGATGGACAGGATTAGAAACGAGTACATTAGAGGGTTAGCTCAAGTTGGACGGTTGGGAGACAAAGTCAGAGAGGCAAGACTGCGTTGGTTTGGACATGGGCAGAGGAGAGATGCTGGGTATATTGGGAGAAGGATGCTAAGGATAGAGCTGCCAGGGAAGAGGAAAAGAGGAAGGCCTAAGAGAAGGTTTATGGATATGGTGAGAAAGGACATGCAGGTGATGAGTTTAACAGAACAAGATGCAGAGGACAGAAAGATATGGAAGAAGATGATCTGCTGTTGCAACCCCTAACAGGAGCAGCCGAAAGAAGAAGAAGACTCTCTGTAATGTAAAATAGTTGTATTATGCATATGTAAAAATTCCCATAAAAATAAAAATCTGTTTAAATTGAACAACTGCATCCCCATACGTTAGCAACAGAACTACAAAGAGGCTGGCGCATAGTGCAGGCACGGGGGATGGCGAGTGAAATGAGCAGGGGGCAAAGCCCCCTAGTCTTAAAATTAAAATATACATCTATCTATATAAAATGCTAAGGGTCATGTCTGTCTGTTTCTCAACCTTTAAGTATTTGCGACCTGAGTTTTCATAACAGTTTTAATCACGCCACCGCTAACATTTTTTTGAAATGTAGATGCATATTTTATTAATCCTACTTAACTTTTATCAACATTTATCTAACTCTATATTTATTGTTCTAGTATCAGAATGTAGTTTAAGTTAATTTGTTTTGACTTCAACAGATGTTTTTTTCATATTTTTGAATCTTGTTTTCTTTTTTTCACATCTTCGCGCCCCCCTTTTTGTTACTTTGCGCCCCCCTAGGGGGCCCGCCCCACAGGTTGAGAACCACTGGGCTAGGACCTTCATCTTGGTCTTAATCAAAAGCTTGTGATGTAATACACGCTGGTGAAGCAGAAAATGTGGCAACAGCAGCCTCTGTCCAGATATCGAGGTTCACATTTTTACCACGGCAAACAACATAGGCAATAGAGAATATGACGTGACAGAGCAGAAAGAGCATGAAGCAAATTTGCAAGTTTTATGTCCTGTAAACACAAATAACTAAATGCTGACGTATGAATAATGCACTTTTATTTGACATGTCTATAAATTCTGCAAAACAGGATGTCTTGTGAAGGCCAGGGGCCTGTCGATTTGGAATCCATCCCTGTTTGTATCTACTGAATTTTGCTGTGCCTGCCAGTTTATCTTGGACTATTGCAACTGACTGTATGTAGGTATTAATCAGACATTGTTACAACACCTGCAACTAGTCCAGAACACTGCTGCTCACCTATTGATTGGCTGTCGCAAGTGTCACCATATCTTAACAATATTAGCCTTCCTCCATTGGTCCACTACAGAATTGAGTTTAAAATCTTTTTGCATGTTTTAAAATGTTTCGATGGAATGAGTCCCTCTTATCTTTCGGAACTCTTTCACACTTACACGCTAATGAGATCACTGTGATCTACTAGCCAAATCCTCTTAGTGGTGCCAAGATCAAGGCTGAAGCTTTTGGGGTGGCCTCTTTCTCACTTTGGAATTGCTTACCCCCCGACATTAGTTACTTTTAGTTCACCATTAGAGACTTTTTTTCTTTGGCCCTGTAAAAGGTTAAATATTATGTTTGTATATGTTGGTTCATGTACATTCATGGCTATGAGTGGGTATGTGTGTGTATGGTGTCACACATGAGACAGCTGGGGGCCTCTAGTGATTGTAATTCTACCACCACACCAGTGGTTGGCACTGTGTCTTAATGCTTTTCTCTCGTCCTTCCTCTGCAGCCTGGATGACTGATGGCTTGAACATCTGTGACCTCATTTCCAGTGTCTGTCCACTTAGACGTGCCTCTTCCTGTCAGGGGGACTGAAAACCAGAAGTTCCACCATCTTTCCCAGATCTGTCCTGAACTCAGAACTCTCTGCAATCATTTGCTTGTTTTTTTCAAATTTCCTAGGTTTTCCCAACTCTTTACCATTGTCCTATGATTCTCTTACAGTGGCAAAGTCTACAGGATTTGTTGGGATAATAGATTAACAGCATGTGACAGCCCTTCTTCTGGCCCTGGCAATTGAACTCCAGACATTAAAGGTGCTCCATATCTTTGTCATTTTGAGTATATCTTTTACGTAGAGTATTGTTTGTCATGATTGTGGTTTTGTTATGTGTATATTATGATTATAATACTATTCTTAATTGTTTCTTTTAGCTTATCTTATACAGCATTTTGGTTCAGTTTAGTTTGTTTGACTTATGACTTTGAGTTAATACAATCCAAGCCCTAAGGCACATTAGTTAAAGCTGCTCCTTCACAGCCCTAGCCCAGTCACTGTCAGTAGGTAGTTTGCATATACTCTCTGTGTAAACTCTCTAGATCCCCCTATAACTAAATATATTATCTGTTTAGGTTGATGAAGATACATTTGACCCATTGCATATGTGTCAATGTTCCTATAAAGGACTAACACTCAGGCCAGGGTTGTTTCCTCCCAGCCATTGCTACTTTTATAGATTCTACCTCCCGAAGATCCTGAATTGTACATGGCAGTTATAGAAGGACATCCCTAAGTATTACACAATGACCGCTATTCATGCTCCTTGAGTACATACAGTACTTCCCAAGTGGCCTACTGATTGTCACATAATACAACCTGTTGCGCCTTTAGGTCTAACTTCTTTATCACAAGAACACATCACCGTCCGAGCATTTTTCCTTTTCAGCTGACTCTAAGTGAGACAGTAAGGTAAGGCTAAGTACATTTAGGGAGACTACCAGCAACCATTCTGATAAATGTAACTTCTGGTGCTGAAAGCCAATGAAATCTTTCTTTGTGTTCAAGGGTTGAAATAATGAAGATCTTAAACCTTTAACTATGCGTGTGACTTAGCATACATGTGGATGGGCAGAATGCTATTATTAAATTGGGAGGGCACATATTAAACAAAGTTCATAGAGGCCTACTGTCTCTATGGCAGACACCATCATATCTTTCCTCCTAAGAGAAAGCATACTATCACTAACTTACCATCAAAGCCAACACAGCATACAACATCATGTCAGATACATTTCTTTTATCAAAGAGCTGTGAGAATCAGAAAAAAACAACCATGCCATGTAGCTGAAGCAGAAACCTTGACAACCTTTAAGAAGCATCTGGATGAGATATTGGGAGTGCTTAGTGATTAGCTAAGCAAATAAGCTAAATGGTCTCCTCTTGTTTGTCAAACATATGCTCTTATGTCCTTAAAGGGGGCACACAAACACGGACAAGAAGACACTCGCACACATCCAGTTCTAAATTTTCTGGACCCAGACTCTTATGTACAGAGTATGACAGGTGGCGGTAGTAAATTCTCCTGTCATGGAATGTATGAAGGCTCATCACACATATACTTTAGAGTCAGCGGCATGTATGTGGATGATGGGAAGAAAACCACACAACTATGTAGAAAACTCCAGACAGAAGATGACAGATTGGAGCTGACTGTTAAGTGTTTGGAGAGAGCAGCGCCACCTGCTGTTCAATTTCGCTTTCTGACACACAGCTACATTCACAAACATGCCATGTTGGTCAATTAAGAGTCGCAGCATGACATGTGAATTTGAGTCTGTGGTTTGAATGGAAGTGCAGAATTCCTTCTAAAGTCTATCTGTCTGGCCCCCAGTTTTAATACTTTTAAATCACATTACAGAATATCTGCACCATTCATTGCTCAATGAATGACTTTTTATGTAAGTGTTACGCTTGCATAAAACATCCCTGAAAAAGTCATGCTCTCCTAGCTTCACAGACATGGCGTAAAATTAAACAGTAAAGTAAAAAAAGAAATTTTAAAGTTTTATCAAGGATCCTTCCACACAGCACAGTATTACTGAAACCATAAGAAAGTATGTTGCCTTCAGCTAGAAATGACACATTGCATTACAAGGACTCCGGGGGGCCATGAAATCTGGCACATCATGTGCTTTAGCAGTCTCTTTCCAAAAGCCATTTTAGCCCAGAAACAAGAGAGAGCATTGTAGAAAGGTCTGAAGACATGGCTTCATTTGAAGTTCTGACAGATGAGTCACACTAGCGTCTCTTGGATTGTGAAACAAGACTCAGTATATCCAAAAAGATGACAGGGGCTCAGGCGTATTCTGTATAGCTGTGCATCTGACTGAAAAATTAAACATTTCGGCAGGAAGGAAAAACCACAGTGCCGTAGGATGAGTTTTCCATGATGAGACTGGGTATTAAGTCTTACACACTGGCATGAATTGTTCAGCCTCAGAAATTAAACAAAGTGGTTGCCTTGTAAGTCCAATCAACTTAAAAAGCAAAACTAGAAATCTAAATCGCTGGGCTTGTGTGTACTGCATGTACAGTATATGTAGTGTACTTTAGATAGTTCACCCATGTGGGTTTCTTCAGGATGCTCCAGCTTCATCCCACAGTCCAAAGTCAGGCAGGTTAGGTGGACTGGTACTACAGTGACATGCAAAAGGTTAGGCCCCCTTGCTTAAAAGGTCTCTTACTGTGAATACTTAAGTAAGCAGAAGATGAACTGATCCCCCAAAAGCATAAAGTTAACGATGACACATTTTTGTTAATATTTTAAGCAAGATTACATTTTTATTTCCATCAGTCACAGGTACAAAATACCAAAAAATGATGAGGGGATGAAGCAAATATTTGGGTACCTGACATGGTCAGTACTTAGTACGACCCCATTTGGCAATTTTAATATCTTGTAAACTCTTTCTGCAGCCAGCTAAGAGTCTTTCAGTTCTTACTTGGGGTATTTCCACCCATTCGTCCATGTGAAAGTCTTCTAATTCTGCAAGATTATTGGACCATCTTGCATGCACTGCCCTTTTGAGATCTATCCATAGATTTTCAATGAGGGCCATGGGAAAGCCATCAGCTTGCTCCTCTTGAGGTATTCCATTATAGACTTTGAGGTGTGTTTCAGATCAGTATCTTGTTGTGGGACGCATCCTCTATTTAACTTCAACATTTTTACAGATGATATGATGTTTGCTCCCAGAATTTGCTGGTATTTGTTTGAATTAATTTTTCGCTTTGGCAAAGACCATTTCATGTGCCACTGGCTGCAACACGAGCCAAAAGCATTATCAATCCACCGCCATGCTTAATGGAGACGTGTTCTTTTCCTGGAATTCAGCGTCCTTTCTTTTGCCAAAACATACCTTAGCACATTATGGCCAAAAGGTTCTATTTTGACATAGGACTTGTTTCCAAAATGCATCAGACGTGTTTCATTTGCAAATTTCAGTTGCCAAATTTTGTGGCTAGGGTGCAGGAAAGGCTTTCTTTTGCTGACTCTAACCATGAAGGCCATATTTGTTCATTTGAATACATTCTTGTTTATTATTGTCGTGTCGTCGGTCTTGCGGCCATATGTCTTGGACACTCGGGTGAAGAGAGGGGCGGAGCTGTCAACTGATCACCACCTGGTGGTGAGTTGGCTTCGATGGTGGGGGAAGATGCCGGTCAGACCTGGTAGGCCCAAACGTGTTGTGAGGGTTTGCTGGGAACGGCTGGCAGAGTCTCCTGTCAGAAGTAGCTTCAACTCCCACCTCCGGCAGAACTTCAACCACGTCCCGAGGTAGGTGGGGACAATGAGTTCGAATGGGCCATGTTCCGTGCCTCTATTGTTGAGGCGGCTGACCGGAGCTGTGGGCGCAAGGTGGTCGGTGCCTGTCGTGGTGGCAATCTCCGAACCCGTTGGTGGACACCGGCGGTGAGGGATGCTGTCAAGCTGAAGAAGGAGTCCTATAGGACTTTTTTGTCCTGTGGGTCTCTGGAGGCAGCTGATAGGTACCGGCAGGCCAAGCGAACGCGCTTCGGTTGTTGCTGAGGCAAAACTCGGGCATGGGAGGAGTTTGAGAGGCCATGGAGAGCGACTTTGGACGGCTTCGAGGAGATTCTGGTCCACCGTCCGCGTCTCAGGAGGGAAGCAGTGCAGTGTCAACACCGTATATAGTGGGGATGGTGCGCTGCTGACCTCACTTCGGGCGTTAGGGTCGGTGGGAGGAGTACTTCAAGACCTCCTCAATCCCACTAACATGCCTTCCAATGAGGAAGCAGAGCCTGGGGACTCTGAGGTGGGCTCTCCCATCTCTGGGACTGAAGTCACCGAGGTGGTCAAAAAACTCCTTGGTGGCAGGGCCCCGGGGTGGATGAGATCGCCGGAGTTCCTTAAGGCTCTGGATGTTGTAGGACTGTCTTGGTTGACACGTCTCTGCAACATCGCATGGACATCAGGGACAGTGCCTCTGGATTGGCAGACCGGGGTGGTGGTCCCCTCTTTAAAAGGGGACGGAGGGTGTGTTCCAACTATAGAGGGATCACACTCCTCAGCCTCCCTGGAAAGGTCTATTCGGGGGTTCTGGAGAGGAGGGTCCGTCGGATAGTCAACCTCGGATTCAGGAGGAACAGTGTGGTTTTCGTCCTGGTCGCGGAACAGTGGACCAGCTCTTCACCCTTAGCAGAGTCCTGGAGGGTGCATGGGAGTTTGCCCGACCGGTCTACATGTGTTTTGTGGACTTGGAAAAGGCATTCGACCGTGTCCCTCGGGAATCCTGTGGGGGTGCTCGGGAGTATGGGGTACGGACCCCTGATAAGAGCTGTTCGGTCTCTGTACAACCGGTGTCAGAGCTTGGTCCGCATTGCCGCAGTAAGTCGAGCCCGTTTCCAGTGAGAGTTGGACTCCGCCAGGGCTGCCCTTTGTCACCGATTCTGTTCATAACTTTTATGGACAGAATTTCTAGGCGCAGCCAGGGTGTTGAAGGGGATCGGTTTGGTGGACTCAGGATTGGGTCACTGCTTTTGCAGATGATGTTGTCCTGTTTGCTTCATCAGGCCGTGATCTTCAGCTCTCTCTGGATCGGTTCGCAGCTGAGTGTGAAGCGGCTGGGATGAGAATCAGCACCTCCAAATCCGAGAGCATGGTCCTCAGCCGGAAAAGGGTGGAGTGCCCTCTCAGGGTTGGGGGAGAGATCCTGCCCCAAGTGGAGGAGTTCAAGTATCTCGGGGTCTTGTTCACGAGTGAGGGAAGAATGGAGCGTGAGATCGACAGGCGGATCGGTGCGGCATCCGCAGTGATGCGGGCTCTGCATCGGTCTGTCGTGGTGAAAAAGGAGCTGAGCCGTAAGGCAAAGCTCTCAATTTACCAGTCGATCTACCTTCCTACCCTCACCTATGGTCATGAGCTATGGGTAGTGACCGAAAGAACGAGATCGCGAATACAAGCGGCTGAAATGAGTTTCCTCCGCAGGGTGTCTGGGCTTTCCCTTAAAGATAGGGTGAGAAGCTCAGTCATCCGGGAGGGGCTCAGAGTAGAGCCGCTGCTCCTCCGCATCGAGAGGAGTCAGATGAGGTGGCTCGGGCATCTGATCAGGATGCCTCCTGGACGCCTCCCTGGTGAGGTGTTCCGGGCACGTCCAACCGGGAGGAGGCCCCGGGGAAGACCCAGGACACGCTGGAGGGACTATGTCTCCCGGCTGGCCTGGGAACGCCTTGGGATTCTCCCGGAAGAGCTGGAAGAAGTGGCCGGGGAGAGGGAAGTCTGGGCCTCTCTGCTTAAGCTGCTGCCCCCGCGACCCGACCTCGGATAAGCGGAAGAGAATGGATGGATGGATGGATGTTTATTATCGCACTTTATAGTGATGACATGTTGCATGCTGGTTAGACACACAAGTAAGCATTTCACAGCATGCTGTATGCCTGACAATTCCACCACTACATTGAAAATCCACTCACCTCCTTATTCCAGCAGCACTGAACACAACTCTGGATGGAGCTGCAGACCACCAGAGAACACAGTCCTGCACACACTCATTAAGAACAGTCGCTCATTCAGTGAGTGCATGACTTTGGTATATGAGAGAAGAACCTGCAAAGCCCACACAGTCGATGACCAGGCCAGGGTGCACATCCAGCCTTTCCAGAGCTCTGAGGCCACAATGCTGCCATGCAGCCTTCTACTGCGCCTTCAAAAAGTAGTCAGGACCGTTCACCTTTTACACAATTTGTTACATTGCAGCTATTTTTTTTTTATTTTATTAATTTTTCACTCATGAATCAACACTCAATACTGGACTTTAGAAAATTTTTGCAAATGTATTAAGAATAAAAAACTGAAGATATCACATTGACACAACTATTTAGATCTTCTCCTCAGTTCTTCAGTTGAAGCTCCTTTGGCAGTGTTTCCAGCTGGGAGTCTTTCCTGATATGACATGACAAGCTTTGGAGGACTGGATTTGCGGATTTTGTGCCATTCTTCTCTGCACGTCAGGTTGGATGGAGACCACCAGTGGACAGCTTTCTTCATGTCTCTCTAGAGTTGTTTGATTGGGATACAAGCCTGAACAAGTTTTTAACATGGATGAGACTGGCTTGTTCTGGAAGGATGAAGCCAAAGCTCCAGGGTTTAAGGCACAGAAGGACAGAGTGACACTTATTATGTGTGGCAATGCTGCTGGTTACATGAAACCTGGCCTCATCTACAAATTAGTGAAACCTAGAGCCCTTAAAAACAAAAATAAAAACCTGCTGCCTGTCTTCTGGATGCACAACTCTAAAGCCTGGATTACCAAAATTCTTGCTTCAAACTGTTTTCACCAGTGCTTCATCCCTCAAGCCAAGGAATACCTGCACGACTTAGGCATGGACTTCAAGATGTTGCTTATTATGGATAATGCTGGCGGCCACCCTTTGGAGTTATATTACGAGGGAGTTCAGACTGAGTTCCTCCCTGCCAACACCACCTCCCTCATCCAACCTATGGATCAAGGCATAATCTGTGCCTTCAAGGCTCTTTATGCCCAGGTTTCTCCCCAATACCTTGTGGAAGGAATGGATGCGGATGAGAATTTTACATTGAAGGGTTGCTGACATAACTTTACAATCGCGACTTGCCTGTCAGTCATCCAAGCTCCTCTTAAGGAGATGAAAAAGGAAACCCTCAATGCCTGCTAGAAGAAGCTGTGGCCAGAGTGTGTCCATGATAACAAGGGCTTATCACCTGAAAGAATTCAGCACGACGCTGTCGACAAGGCCGTGGAACTGTCAAAGATACTGGGTGAGAATGAGCGTAAGATGAGATGAACAACCTTATCGATGCCTACTCTGAACCCCTGACAGACGAGGATTTGTTGGAGTTAACAAAGTCTGCCAGCGAGGAAGAGGAGGAAGAGACAGATCCAGTGCAAGAGGAGGAGGAGTAGGGCCTGACATTGGAACGTCTGTCCCAGATTATTCAGACATCGAAGGAGTTAAAAGGGATGATTGAAGCATGGGATCCCTATATGGTTCAGGCTCTCAAAGTTAATAATGACATCGATGCTGCCATTCAGATATAAAACGCTCCTCGCCACCATGAAGAAACAACGACAGCAACTTCCCATCACAATGTTCCTGAAACCTATAAAGAAAAGCCAGTAAGAAACCCCACCAGAAGAAGACCCGTCCAAAGATACAACTCCTCCTGAAGCGCCTGAAGAAGATGCACCACCCGAGGAGTTTTAAATCCTCTGCATCGTACTGCACAGCTACTTCATTATCATCATCAATATCATTCATCATTGGTGAGTACCCGTACATTTTTGTATTTTAATTAAATTAAATTATGTATTTACTCTACTTATAACAAAGAAAATGACAGCACATTCCAAAGCAAACATGCTTGCATAAATTACAGTACGTATAGTGGTAACATCGGTATTTCACATTCTAGCACCGGGGGAGACACAGCAGTACGGTACTGTACAGTATACGGGTTTACCTTTACATTCTGTTTTCAAGTAATGTATTAAGGTAATTTTTTAGGTAATGTATTAATATATTAAGCTGAGTTTGCAATGAAATTAAAGTGCTTTGGGGGCATACTGTATTTAGGGTTTAAACTATTAAAATAGCCATTTAAATGCATTTTTTTAACCACATCAAAAATTTGTAGTTTATCCACAATTCATGGATGCTCTAGGAACATAACCCCCACAAATTTTTGGGGTGTACTGTATATTATATATATATATATAGTCGAGGATGCCAGGGGTGATGACCCGGCCGGGACGCCTTGAAGGACCGGAAGTGGGCATGTGCCCATCTGGGATCACGTGGGGGCCGCCTTCCTGGTTGTTTTGGGGGCCACGGGTTCAGGGCATGGAAGCCCCACCCTGTAGGGGCCCATGGTCACTGCCAGGAGGCGCCCCAATGCCTTGGGGACTTGTGACCTCAGCACTTCCGCCACACCAGGAAGTGCTGGGGGGAAGATATAAGAGGACACCCGGAGAGCTGATGGGAGAACAGCCGGCACTTCCGCCACGCTGGGGCATGGCCAAGAGGGGAATGCCGGGAACCACCTGGAGCTCATCCGGGAGGACATAAAAGGGGCCGTCTCCCTTCATTCAGGGCTAGAATCGGGTGGAAGAAGGACTAGGCAAGATAAACCCTGGATGTCAGTGAGCCCCAAACCCAACACGATCACCAAAACTCAGTCAAAGCTTTTATTTAAATACCTCCAAAATATCACTATCAATATCTCTCACTACCGCATTGCCCTCCTCCAGTCAAGTGTTGTGTCCCTACCACCCAGCTCTGACTCACCTGAGTAAGGGAGTGCAGTCCCTTTTATTACAGACCCGGGAGTGCTTCCGGTGCTAGGGCGATTGCCCAATGGAAGTACTTCTGGGTCACACGGAAGTCCATTATTTACATAGGGAGCTTGTTTCCCTGGAACGTCCTCTTGCGGCACCCTATGACCCCTGCCAGACTACATTTCCCGGCATGCCCTGCTGGCTTCCCACTGGGTGGAGATATCCGGGACTGCTGCCATCTAGCGTGCTGGGGGAATAACAGTTCCCAAGCGCTCTCTCTGCTTCTATAGGGGCTGTCTGTCCATTTCTTCCTTCCAGGTCAGCTTCCTTTCCTGGCCAGGATGTCTGTCCAGCCCGTGTGTTATTTACAATATATATATATATATATATATATATATATATAGTAAGAAAAGGTGTTATATAGTGCCCGATCTGACACAGATTCACACGGGAGGCACGAGTAAAATAAACAAAATAATTATTTTTCTTTGTCTGTGGGCTACGCCTTCCACATACCCACAGACACAACACAGTCCCAAGCACAGTACAACAATAACACCAAGCACTTTCTCTTTCTCCACCACTCCTCCCTGGCTATCTCGTCCTCTTCCTCTTCCTCCTAATTCTGGCTCCTGAGTGGTGGTCGCTGGCTCCCTTTTATTGGGTACCTGGAAGGGCTCCAGGTGTTTGATTGGCAACATCTGGCTGCACTTCCGGGTAAGGTGAAACCAGTGCCCAAAAGGGGCCAGCGGCTCCTGCAGCAGCACCCCCTGGCGGCACCTGCGGAACCCCACAGAGTTGCACAGAACTCCAAACCCCATGAAGCCCTGGGGCAGTCCGAGGCACCGCTGCAACCCAGGGAGGCTGCCATTTAGCGTCCAGGGGGAGATACTGGGCTTCCCACCCTTGTCCCTCTAGCAGATGTGGTGAAGGGGTGTCTCGGCCAGGCATGGGCCCCGGCCATCCGTCACAATACTGTATATATATATATATACAGGGAGTGCTCAGGTTACGGACATCCGACCTACGACATACGAACAGGGCCGCACCTGCGACACATGCGCCTCAGTAACTGCCGCTCCGTCATCTTCGGCCTGGAGATGCTGCAAGCAGTGGATGGACAGAGGCTGGAGGGGGGCAATTTCGCTGCTCCCAAGGTGTGGTGTCCCTCAGGCAGCTCCCGGTGGCAAGCAGTTTCACTGCCCACCCACCACACATGGCTGACATGTTCCTTCTCGGTGGGCAGCTGCTAATGCTGCAAGCGGTAACCCAGTTGTGGCTGAACGGAGGCCATTGAGGGTGAACGGGGTGGTGGGGGGTAGCATTGTTCGTTCTCGGTGGGTGGACGCTGCAGGTAGCACACTGTAGTGGAGGTGACTGTATGGTGGGCTGGTGATGAACTGCCCCGTCGATGCCCCCATTCATTCTCAATTGCAAGCCTGCTTGTACTGTTACATACATAGCAGGAAGTGGTCTCTTGTCAGTACATCAGATGGGTGCCATCCTGTTGTGATAGCGTATACAGTGCTGTGCAGAAGAGCACATCTTAATCATTTGTCTTCGCCCTTCAACAATGTCTCTGAAATACAAATCTGATGCAAGTGCTGGTGATACAGTAAAGAAGAGAAAAACCATCACCATTGAAAATAAAGTACAAATAATAAAAAGGTCAGAGAGAGGTGAAACTCCATCATTCATTGGCAGAGCACTTGGTTACAGTCAGTCAACAATATTATTAAATGAATGTACCTGTTCCGACTTACATACAAATTCATCTTAAGTACAAACCTACAGTCCCTATCTCGTACGTAACCCGGGGACTGCCTGTATATCATATATAAAAACGTCTACACGTGGAAGTGTGTGTCTGTCCTGTCCAAAAATGCGAGTCGGTCCGGAGGTACAAGGCTACATTATGAAACTCAAAGAGCCGGCAAGGCGGCTCCAAGTAAACGAGTCAGAAAAAGAAAGAAGTACGAGGCTACAGTATGAAGCTGAAAGAAAGCGACTCCATCGCCAAAGTGAAACTGCAGAGGAAAGACAAACGAGAGACACTCGCTTAGCTGCTGATAGAAATTTAACCGCTGACTCTGCATTTCAATTTTCAATTTTTTTCTGACGATTTCAATAGTTAGTATTTATATATATATGTGTGTTAAAGTAGAAGGTGCAGAAACTAACAAATGAGGTGAATTCTACTGGGAGGTCAATGTGGGAAGGGTTTAAATTTGGGCTGGTCTGAGAATACCCAAAAGTCCACAGAGCTAAAACTGGAGAGACCCTTGCCCTAGACAATACAAATTTCTTTCTGGGAAAAAAAAAGTTCCAACAAAAGAAACATAATATGCATCTTGGGTGCTAAAGTCAGACATACCTACACAAACAGCACACAGAAGACTTCACTCAGTGGGAATAAAATAGCTGCAGCATTTTTTGTTTTAAATACGAGCAAATGGGGTCGCGGCACAGTTTAGCATAACATTATGTCCAAAAATTAGCCATTTGAATTCCTATATGTTAGCTCTTGAAACAATAAGGTCTCCAGTTATCAAGTGCCAGTTTAACATCTGGACAACAGCTGGCATTCAGGTGGCATGAAAAATGACCAAAAAGCCGAACATCTGGAAGTGCCCACCTGCTATGGCAGGCAGCGATTTTATTATTCAGCAACAATGATAGCAGATATTCAGGCAGGCGAACCCCTGCAGTATTGTATATGGTGGAGAAAAAGCATGAAAACTAAACAGCTTTTTGCAATTCTTGTTTAGAAAAATATTGTCCTTGTTATTTAATTAATATATTCTGCTGATCTGTATATGAACACCAGCCAAAAGTCTGAAAGATGTTGTCTACAATTCTGTTTAAAAGAGAAAAGTCTCACACAGTCACCCTTTGGGAAACAGTGGTGGTCATATAGTAGTTTTGGGGGGGTGTCACAGTGCCTCACAAAGTGCACAAAGAAATGGGCGTTGTACCCGAATTAATAACGATCTACAGCACTTCAGTCCGTGACTAATGCTTTTACATTTAGAGCTGCGCTCTTGCCTCCCACAAGGCTTTGAATCCTCATTTGGTGCAGTTTGCACATTCTTCTAGTCTTATCCCATGTTCTCCAGGTCCTTCCTACAACCCAAAGATAGTTCATTGGTGACTTTAACCCTTACAAACATCTTTGGGTCAAATTTGACCCTTTTATTGTCTGATACAGTATCATTAGAAGCACCCTAAATGTTATCTGTTCAGAATGAAACTTTTGTGATTTTTCCCCCATTTCCATTAACTAACAAACAGTACAAGGCAAAAAAAAACTATTTATATAGCTTTTAAAAAATGACATTGTCACATCTTTAGGGTCACCATTGACTTTAATAGATTTTCCACTAGATTTAGGGTAGTATCCCCAACATTCCCGTGGTTAATTTTTGAAGTATTTGCACAATTTTTTTTATAACCTATATTTTACCTCCATGTTAGTAATCTTATACATTCACAAGGTTCATGTCAATGCACAGCAGACAAAAAAATGAAAGACGCATCTGCGCACGTCTGAGGAAATGCAAGTACCCTACTAGATCCTTTATTGGCCTTGTTCACCCTGCCAAGGAACAACTCCACGTGCACTTGTTGCCTTTTTTTATTGTTTTGCTTAAAATATCAAGTTTTGTTTTGCAATAATACCCCGAAAGTGCAAGTCCTTCAGGTGCTAAAACTCAAGTATACATAGTCAGTGATGCGGCTGAATGAGAAAAGAAAGGCGCTAGATTAAATTCACTCTGAGATGTAGGCTGTCACAGTTGGGAGCAAGTTTGACGTAATCAAATCGACCAGATGGCTAGGGACCTTTGAGGCTGCGGGTCCCATTATCGATCACAGTCTCAAAGTTAAACATCAACTCACCTCTGCTATACTCACGTACGTCGAGATCTTTAAGGAACTCAAGTGGAACATGAAGCATGCGTCACTGACAGATTATGTCATGCCAGTGCCTCCTTCACGATCTCCAGCACCAATCATGAATGACAGAGTGTTGGAGATGATGTTGAGACCTCGCCAGTCTTGCATTTTTCTGACAGCAGTGACTAAAGGTTTTTTTTTTTTAAATATTTCACATTTACATATTTGGTTGACACCTTTATCCAAGGCTACTTACAACGTTTATAATACAATTGTTCACATTTCTTTTGCACAGGTAGGTCGTGTAACTTGCTCCTGGTCACACAGTGCCAGTCCACCTAACCTGCATGTCTTTTTACACTTACCCCTTGCTGTTTGTCTGCCAGGCTCATCTTCATCATGACCATTGACAGTTGTAGGTTCAAGATAATGTTTGTAAATATTTGAACTCACAACATCCAGATTTGAAATCCAAAGCATTAACCACTACACCACACTGCCTGCCCTAGGTTAACTGCATTTATTTGGAAGACACCTTTATACAAGGCAGCTTACAACATTTGAGATACAATTGATTACATATCTTCTTGTTTTCCCTGACCTGCTCATGGTTACACAGTGTCAGTGGTGGGATTTTGACCCACAACCTTGGGGTTTGAAATTCAAACCCTTAACTACTATGCCACACTACCTGCCATGTGCTACGGAAAAGTGCATATTATCAAAAACAGTGTTTTGTTATGAATAATTCTATGCAGGAAAGTGTATTTTGGGCAATCTCTAGAAAAAGATGTTAGTTGTCGCAGGAAACTAACCCTCTATTTCCAATAGACTTAATGCATTAATATAGTTGTGCTTGAAAGTTTGTGAACCCTTTAGAATTTTCTATATTTCTGCATAAATATAACCTAAAACATCATCAGATTTTCACTCAAGTCCTAAAAGTAGATAAAGAGAAACCAGTTAAACAAATGAGACAAAGTATTATACTTGGCCATTTCTTTATTAAGGAAAATGATTGAATATTACATATTTGTGAGTGGCAAAAGTATGTGAACCTCTAGGATGATCAGTTAGTTTGAAGGTGAAATTCGAGTCAGGTGTTTTCAATCAATGGGATGGCAATCAGGTGTGAGTGGGCATCCTGTGTTATTTAAAGAACAGGGATCTATCAAAGTCTGCTCTTCACAACACATGTTTGTGGAAGTGTATTATGGCACGAACAAAGGAGATTTCTAAGGACCTCAGAAAAAGAGTCATTGATGTTCATCAGGCTGGAAAAGGTTCCAAAACCATCTCTAAAGAGTTTGGACTCCACCAATCCACAGTCAGACAGATTGTGTACAAATGGAGGAAATTCAAGACCATTGTTACCCTCCCCAGTAGTGGTCGACCAACAAAGATCACTCCAAGAGCAAGGCGTGTAATAGTCGGCGAGGTCACAAAGGACCCTATGGTAACTTCTAAGCAACTGAAGGCCTCTCTCACATTGGCTAATGTTCATGTTCATGAGTCCAACATCAGGACAACACTGAACAACAATGGTGTGCATGGCAGGGTTGCAAGGAGAAAGCCACTGCTCTCCAAAAAAAAAAATTGCTGCTCGTCTGCAGTTTGCTAAAGATCACGTGGACAAACCAGAAGGCTATTGGAAGAATGTTTTGTGGACGGATGACACCAAAATAGAACTTTTTGGTTTAAATGAAAAGCGTTATGATTGGAGAAAAGAAAACACTGCATTCCAGCATAAGAACCTTATCCCATCTGTGAAACATGGTGGTGGTCGTATTATGGTTTGGGCCTGTTTTGCTGCATCTGGGCCAGGACGGCTTGCCTTCATTGATGGAACAATGAATTCTGAATTATATCAGAGAATTCTAAAGGAAAATGTCAGGACATTTGTCCATGAACTGAAACTCAAGAGAAGGTGAGTCATGCAGCAAGACAACGACTCTAAGCACACAAGTCGTTCTACCAAAGAATGGTTAAAGAAGAATAAAGTTAATGTTTTGGAATGGCCAAGTCAAAGTCCTGACCTTAATCCAATCCAAATGTTGTGGAAGGACCTAAGCGAGCAGTTAATGTGAGGAAACCTGCCAACATCCCAGAGTTGAACTCTTCTGTACGGAGGAATGGGCTAAAATTCCTCCAAGCCGGTGTGCAGGAATAATCAAAAGTTACTTGAAACATTTAGTTGCAGTTACTGTATTGCTGCAAAGGGAGGTCACACCAGATACTGAAAGCAAAGGTTCACATACTTTTGCCACTCACAAATATGTAATATTCGATCATTTTCCTTAATAAATAAATGACCAAGTATAATATTTTTGTCTCATTTGTTTAACTGGTTTCTCTTTATCTACTTCTAGGACTTGAGTGAAAATCGGATGATGTTTTAGGTCATATTTATGCAAAAATATAGAAAATTCTAAAGGGTTCACAAACTTTCAAGCACAACTGTATCTGCTTTTTCAACTTTTAGGTCATTTGCTAGGAACGTAACCCCCACAAAAGTTGAGGATTGACTGCTGTGGTTGTCCGAGGACTTACAGGTCAATGCAATTCGCAGCTCTTTGTGGTGTCAAGCTGGCTGTCCCATTCATGCCAGAATGTAGGTTGTTGTTGTCGGCTGCAAATCAGCTGTAATACTTCAACGCTTAATGGCATTTAACACACACGTAAACAAAATAAGGTTGCCCACAATGATTGAGTAAGGATCTTGTTGATCAGCTGTTGAAGCTCCTCTCCTTAGTCGCTCACTCCATAAGTGACACTTTCCTCAGGATGGTAATTTTATAGCCCAGAGAGCAGTTAGTTGCCTTCACTGGGTGGTCTTTTCATGAATAAAGAATCATTTCTGCTCAGAAATATGAAGGTAAAGTGCCATAACTGTACAAAAAGTAAAACATTTTTCCAATGTCAGCTTTTCTTAAAACTGCAACACATTTTGAACACCACCATGTCTTTTAAGTCACTTTTGACCTGCCATTGACTTTAAGGAATTTTATACTCATTTAAGGTGATCGGTTTCATAAAAATGTCCACATTTTGTGCTCAGAAATGTGAAAGCTTTAAGTGAAGCAAAAAGAATTTTAGAGAAAAGCTAAACATTTCCCAGATGTCATATTTTTATACAGCTGTTACACACAACGCACTGCAAAGCTTGCCAGACGTAGGATACCACCAAAGAGGACACGAGAACCAGGAAGGCCGCATACCACATGGAGGTCAGCTTTTCTCAGGGACCTGAAAACTTTCAACCTACCGATTGATGAAGCTCAACTTGCTGCAGCAGACTGAATCGATTGGAGAGCACTTGCTGCCTGAAGCATAGAAAAATATGGGAAGACCTAACTAACTAACCGACTTACTATCCAACCATGTCTTTACCCACTACTCACTTTAATGGATTTTCAGCTGGATTTAAGATGCTTAGTTTGTTCACAAGTCATTAAAGCATCCAACTGTAAATGCCTTCTGTTCAAAACATATGATCATCAGTACTACACATTAGCATGGTCAATCAACACCAAATAGGTTTGGTGTAAAAAATCTAATGTCCAGGGCACCTAAACAGGGGTATCCGATTAGGGTCAAAAAAGACCTGTAAGGCACAGCATATGAAGAGCTATCCCTGTATTTATTAAGCATCCCAGAATTGAAGGAATTACACTAAGAGTCTGAAAACGATAAGATTAGTCCTACTCCAGAGTAATAGTTGAGAAGCAGTTATGAAGTGTCATACTTACACCTACTCAGAGTGACAAGTGGGAGTTTGCATTTGATAATGAATGAAGTTACGATTCTGTGGTACTTTGAGCCGCAAAATGGCACCCTTTATGACGTTTTGCAGTTTTCTGACACTAATGCTATGGCTTCACCATAAAGGTAATAATAATAATAATAATAACAATCAAAGTAGTAGATGAAGAAGAAGAAGAAGCAGAAGAAAATGAAGGACAACATAATAAGGTAGGATATTGCACTAAGCTGCATGAAAGGGTGGCCAGTTTGCAACAGCATTAAGAATAATACAACACACATAAACCGAAAGACAGTAAAGCCCGATAATGGACACTTTGATTGAATAACGAATGATCTATCTATGATCTTCTTTCAGAAGAATCACCTTTTCATAGTTATGGCCATGGGAAATGCCCTGTTAAGTTACTGAAACCATCCATGGCTATTCTTGTGCTGTTACTGAAATCATGTTCACTCTTTCTGTGCTCCCGATTGTCTTCGACAGTCTTATGACATGTCGTGTCAGGCTTGTAAAATGTAACGCGAATATTCCAGGGTTTAACTGATTGCAAAGCTCGGCATTCCTGTTTGACATTTTTTTGGCCATATAGTCAATACAGTTTGTGCCCATTGGCACCTGTGTGTTAATACTGAGATTCTGCTTGCGATTCACATATGTGAGCTCATCCACTCTTGGGGCAATTGATCTTTATGTGCCCAAACATCAATTAAACCAGTAACTCCTGGAAAACCAGCAATTTGCGAGAGCTTGTCAGTCTATTGCCTAACTTGTGGGGAAATGTATAAATCTGTGCAAAATTCAACTAATAGTTGGTTGTGACATACTCAGATCATCACTATCGCAAAGCTGCATTTTGTAACGTTACCAACATTTGACTGCACATGGCTTCTCCGCATGGATCTCGTTTTACGAGTTCATTGTTGTCTCAGCATTTCCAAGAATTCCGCCTTGCTTGGAATGTGAGTGCTGATCTCTGGCAGCTCCTAGCAAGTTAAGACGGCTCACAGGCTCTCCTAAATCCCACTGAAGTTAGGAGTAGTTCTCTAAAATTGGGAAAATTCATCAAATGCTTTTACTCCTATTTACTCCTAGGACAAAATTTGCATTGTTCTGAGATTTTTGAGCCAGTTAAGACTGTGTTGCTACTTTGAGACCCTTAATAAATACGGACACTGGTAACACTTTAGTTCTGGTATTGCAAAAAAGCATCTAACATTCATAGATTGCCATATTGTAGCAGACTAAGACCCCAGCTAAGATTCACACCGCCTTTGATGGTGAACTCACCCAGCCTTGGCCCAACTCGCACTCACTCCATCACAGAGACAAAAAAAGCAACCGAAAATAAAACAGAAATAGAAGACTGAATTAAACACTAATAAATTAAATAAAACTATATAAACTACAATGATCCTTACCCCAGTTCCCTTTACGGCGATATACAATAAACACGAATTCAACAATAACAAACAACCAACAAAAACCACACATGGTGAAATCCATGAAAAATGGCAACTGATGAACTGAAATGATGGAGGTAGATAGTTGAGAGATTAACTTGCTGTATGTGAATGTAAAAGGTCAGTCCTACGGGTATTTCCTTATGATATGATGACGTGTGAATGGGGATCAGGAGCGCTCCTTTCTTCGCAAGTCGACAGTAAATCCCCATACAGTCCTCATGAAGCAGGAAGACACCAAACAGTCCATACACCCAAAACAGGAGACTATCCAGAACAAAAGAAGTACCCACTGGTATTAAACAGGAAGGCAAACAGACAAGCGTATGAATGTGTGTGTGAATGGGTGAATGACTGTTGTGTTGTAAAGCGCCTAGGGGGGTTCTTGAACTCTAGTAGGCGCTATATCAAATACAGGCCATTTACAAGCAACTCAAGACATGAAACAACAAAAGACTTCTCTTTTTTCTGTAGAACTGGCCTACTTTGAAATCTTGAGGCGGCCTCCTTGTCCTCAGCAGCTCCTGCACCCTCAGCAGACGACCAATCAGAGCCATTGCAGGTACTGCTGGGAGTTGAAGTTTTCCCACTCGCTACAGTCCGCACTCCCAGACCATGAGTTATGGCGTAACCAAGGCCTGAAGTTAGAGATATTGACAGTGTCTACCTTTTTGGTCCCTGGCAATCCCCACTTTACCAAATAGGTTACAGGACCTTTTCGGCTGGGCTGAACTATTTTGGAGCTGGTTTTGCTGCAAATTTGTCAGAAGATTTGTAGAGGGGATGAGTTCTCAACCAGACTTTCTCCCCAACTGAGAATTGTACAGGCTTATATCTCTAGTTGTACGATAGAGATTGTCTGGACTGGGACATCACCATCCTCTCCTTCACTCATTGAGTAATTTGTTGTAATGTTTGTAGATGATCGTGAATCGATGCGTCTGGTTTGGGTGGATTGTGATTGAGCATTCATTCCAGAGGGCCATTAAGTTGTCTGCCTAAAGCTAACAATGCAGGGGTCTCATCTGTAACCTCCTGCTCCGCCATGTTCAATGCGAACCGGAGCTCAGGCAGCCACTCTGTCCAATCATGATGGTGGTTTGCAATCATTGTCTTCAGAGTCCGGTTCAAACGCTCAGTGCAATTAGATTGGGAGCGGTATGTTGTCGTCTTCAGGTGAACCACACCCTACTCGCTCCAACACTGTTCAGCTACTGAGCTGGTAAACTGTGGACACCGGTCTGTGATGATGTTCTTCGGCACCCCCCATTGGGTAAAATATCTCACCCATCAGGGTGGAGCATATCTTTCTGGCTGTGGCATTGGCCTTGGGGAATAGCTCCACTCATCGAGTAAAATAGTCCACAACCACCATCAGGTAGGTTTTCCGGTCCTTACTGGCAGGAAATGGCCCAATTAGGCCCACGCCTAGGCTCTCCCCTCGGGTAGTGATGGTTACTGGCTGAAGAAGTCCAAAGGGCAGACCAGGTGGGGCTTTGTATTGCTGACAGGTGGTACAAGTCTGGACATCAGACCAGACATCTTTGCAAATTGTCGGCCACCATGCCACCTCCAGGATTTTGAAGAGTGTCTTTGTGCATCCAAGGTGACCACTGATTGGGCTATCATGGTAATATTGTAGGATCTTGGACACGTCTCGGGCACTACCTACTGCTAATGGTAACCCGGATCTTTTCTTGGTACGCAGCAATAGAGTGCACCTTGAAGTTCTGCTACAATATAACCAGATCTTAACTAAACTTGCAAAGCTTTAATAAAGTGGTTCTTATCTCTGTGTAGTGTGGCATTTTAAAAGCTTGTAATACGCTGGCTGGTAAAATATAGAGGACTCATGGATGTCATACTGAAGTGTATAATAGCAACAGAAGGTCATCCAGGATGTCTCACCTAAGGCGCCTCTGACATTTTGAAAGTGATTTTATAGCCTCTTTTATGTCTGTGACTTGACACAATGCTGTCCCATAGCTCTGCAGGCAATTTGTCTGACCTCAAGACTGTGGGACCTTCTGTAGACCGATGGGTGCCTTTCCTAATCTGCTCCAGTGAACTGAACGGACCACAGGTGGGCACAAAACAAACTGTAAAACATTGTGACTTCCCTTATGTATGCTTAGACATTTACCGATTTATTTATTCTGTGTAACTATCTGCACTGGCACCTTACCTTACTGACCCTGTGTATATTGTATGTAAACTGTACTTATACTCTGTGTATTAATATTTATATTATTGTAGCTGTGTTTACCCAAAATTACCAAAGCTCTGCAGCTTCAGTATGCTTCATGGGAGAGTGGCAAAAAAGCTTGACGTATTGAAATGATTCCGCAAACGAAGTATCTTTGTTTTAAAAACTTTAGTAAAAATTCAAAGTAAAACAGTCCACACAAAAATAGAGAAAAGATTGGTATTGCAAGAAAAGAAGAGGTACTTGTTTAAGAAAAATTCTGTTAAAAGTTTATGAATAGTGTTTCATTTCTTTAGTTTGCTTACAGCTGAACCATTTCTAAACGGACCTGTACGCTTATCCCATTTTTATACTGTAAAGCACTAGGACTTATTCTAAACAACAACTAAACTTGAGTCAATTAACACCCTGCATTACTGATTATAGCAGGACAGCTCTCCCTCATATTAACTTATGGGGGTAAAAAACCATACCACAGTTCTATAGGAGTCAAGCAAACACTTTATGAATTAACTTTAAGCATTAACTTACTAAGATTGACTCTTACAATTATTATTATTATTATGTAATAATAATAATCATTGTAAGTGTTTCTCACAGTTTCTTTTAAATTTGTGCTTTTTGTAGTTTAATGTCTGCTCATATACCTTTACATACTTTAAATATATTTGATCTAAGGCATCTATAAGCTTGTCCCAAATGACATTTCATCATATTGTACGGCGACAATAAAGGTATCTTGATCTTGAATAAGCTGCAGAAACATCTCAATGATGATCAACAGAATGGTGTGTCAGTGGTATATTTTTGTGTTCCATTCTTAATGAATTTTCACACAAAAAACATCTAAAAATCCTGTTCTTGCTTTGTCATTCTGGTTTAATGAATGCCGTTCGGTGAAGTGAAACTTAACGTATTTATTTGTAGTATTAGGCTACAACACGACACTGAAGGGGTCCGAATACTTTTTGAAGGCATAGTGAGTGTACATAAACAGAATTACTCTTTAGTATCATTTCCCTCAGTTGTAATATTGGGGTAGCACAGCTGCTAGTCCCACATATCAGTACAGTGGGTTGGAATTCTGTGACTTTTCCCACCAGGATCTTGCACATCTGCCAAGTTGTGTGTTAGGATGACTGGCAACTTGAGATCGGCCCCCTGTGCCAGTGTGTGTTTGTGTGTATGGAAGCGGGCACTGTGATGGACTGGCACTCTGCCCCCAGTTGTTTCCTGCTCTGTGTCCTGGATGGGCTGCAGCACATGAGACCGAGTTAGAAGATGTTACGCTACATCTTATTAAATATGTGGAATAATAAATAAATAAAAAGGTCAGACATGCCTTGCGTTGGTTAGAGTTTACAGTAAGTGTGGGCAGGCAGGCTTCTGATATTCACTGAAACTAGTAACATTTTCATGATGGACAAGAGCCGTACTGAATTAGACAAAGAAAAGCAGACAACTCAATCACATTAACTGTTCACAATGATTTACATTTCAAAATATAACACATTTGACCCCATAGTGCTTAGTCCCATAAAACTTTTTCCCTGTAAATTCAGTAGAGTAAGATGAGCTTTGTGTCAAGGATAGTGAACAACTGAAGGCATTTAACATAAAACTAATAAACAGCGCCCCCGTGTGGTCAAACGGAAACACTGCTTCAGCAGGCCGTCTCTGGTCTGCCCGCACCTACATTTATGCTTACTGAATTCATGTTCTGAGCAAGACATGGTAACGACTCCCTCACAGAATTGTGTTCCCTATACACAAACCCCAAATAAAAAAAATAAAAAAACACTTGCAAAAACAAAAGAAACAAATACATTTACACTATATTAAATTCTTTATTGCTGACATGCATGGAAAGGATTGATGTAGTACAAAAATATGTCTTTCATACAAATTATTTGTGTTTGTCTTTTCATAATGTTTCTTTCTAACAGTACATCTCTCAAAAAACACACCCAAGCAGCTCTAATAAACAATACTTTTTTTTGTTTTTTCTCCCCCTCTTTGTCCGGCACCAGTATTGCAATTCCAGTCAAAATAAATGATAGCCTTAGGAATAGCATATATCTGTTTTCTTAATAAGATCAATAAAAAGAACTTTTAAATATTGACAATATGATTCATCACCTTTTTGGTTACACCACGTAGTGCATTCCGGGAGTCATTCACATGCTACGACCCTGGCATATTCAGACATTTATTCAGTCCATTTTCATGCTTTTGAAAGTACTAAAATGACATCCTACCTTCACCCGTAGGTTTGAACCACAACACAGGATTTTCCCTCTCAGAAGACACACACATATTAAAAATACAAATACACAGTGTTACATACTGTAGGTCATGAAGACTAGGAAGTAAAACCAGGACCACAGCATCCACATGTTATGAAGCTTCTGTACTTTAATACACCAATGACTGTGCTTCTCTAACATTCTTTCGTTCTTTAAAATAAAAAGAAACATACAAAAGAAAGAAAGAAAAGGGAAACAAAGCTTACAGAGACATCTGGACTTTCTTTTCAGTCACAATGGAGTTGAAAAATTCTTCACTGCTAGATGGCGTCTAAGTTACAGAGGGTGTCAGCATAACCCTAACCCAATCCTGCACCGCATCATTTTTGGGTGGCGTTTGTGCACTTTAATGATTTAACATTTGAAAATAAAGCTACTTCATACTCATAATGCGATGATAATGCTAATATATCTGCAATTTTTTACTTTATTTTTCACAAGCTATCAATTGTATGAAGAGTTTGTTCAAAATTAAGTTTATGGCTGCACAACACTAAATACGTGCAGTTTGAAGTTTTACATTGGTGCGAGGGTCAACGTACGAGACTTGGTCATTCTATAAAGACAATAACCACACAGGACTTGAAAACAGAACTAAAAACACTTAAAAAAAAGTTCACAGACAATAAAATTAAATTTAAAAACAAGTAAGCAGAAGGTAGGTAACCGCATTTATAGTTCACAGAATTACTTTTCTTGATCAATAGTCATTTAACAGGTTTCAGTTACGTCTTCAGTTATGGCTCTAAGAGATTGCTTTTACACACCTTTTTAAAACATTTGTGACAACAAACAAATGTCATACAGGCTAAATAACAAACTTCAAAGCAAATATACGCAATACAATGAATTACTATATGCAAGAGAACCCAAAAAGCCGCCGCCACAATATGACCCGCTTCCATGAAGTGATATGTGACACCACGGCACACGTATTTGGCTTTGTTAACATGAGGGCACCCAAAATGTCCACCGCAAGTAAGACCTTCGGCACTTATTCAAGTGTCCGTCTTATCAGGACAGCCCCAGGGGAACATCTTCAGGTAATTCAGTTAAGGATAAGCTTGGCGACCGTGTTAAACATCACTTCACGTAAGTCTTGTCAAAATGTGGCAATATTTTCTGACAAGGCGCATGGAAATGACATATTTATATAGCTAGCATACAAGTCAGTCAACTAGGATCGACATCAAGCCAGTTACATGGCAAATGGTGATGTGCTATTCATCCTTGAAAACCAAAGTTTAGAAAACAATTAATAAATTTATAAAAATTTTAAAACACAGAAAGACTGTATGAAAATGCCTTTTGTTACTAAAAGGGTTGAGGTATGAGTTTTCATAAGAGTGTCTGCAGAATACGTGCAGCCAAAAAAACGCTTAAAGACCTGTTAATAAAATGTATTTCTTACTAGCAAAACAAAAATTAACAAACGATCAAGGGAAGGATGAAATTAAATAGGTACATGCTTAGCTTTTTCACATACTGGACTGTGGCAAGAAAGGCATTCACTTTAAAAATAGTGTTAACAGCTGACCCTTTCAGTACAATGTTTGTTTTTTCTTTTAAATGTGTCCCTTGGAGAAATAGAAATGAGAGAGACTCCCCAATACAACTGAATTTAAAGCTATACTTGACTAAAGAATAAAAGTTTCCAACCATGCCATGCTGAATGCAAAGTGGGCGGTTTTCCCCATTTAGTAAGTGCCTGGCGTCAAACACCACAGAAGCACAGACTGGCACCACCCTGGGACATTCGTGTGAACTTTGCCAGTTCCTCCCCTTGAGGAGCTGAACAGAACGGCTCCTTTTGAAGTCCACCTTATAGGGATATGAGTTTTGTAAATTTTAAAACAGGGGAGGAAAAAAAATGGAAGAAAAAAAAATCTAAAGGCTAGTTTAGGATTAAGTCTTTACAGGAAACCTTTAATTTCCACATTGAATATATTAGATTTGCACCAAAACTATACATAAACTTAAAAAAGGAAATTCATATTAAGCAGAAATATTATATGCCCACTTAAACTCAAAGGTATTAAACTTAAATATCTTGGCAAAAACATCTCAAAAAGTAATTTTCTAAACAAGATATGTAATTTGGTAATTTAGCAAATCAATATAAAACCATCACAAAACAACAAATGTATGGCATATCTTTTCAATGGGGGTCAAATCAAGATATTTCAAAGTTCCCACAATCAACAGCTTGAATAGGAGGTTTTTTTTTTTTTTGGAAAACACGTCTTTAACATTTGCCAAAATGAAGAAAAACTGCTACGTTGATTAAAAAAAAGTAAGCTTATCAAGACCATACGGAGAAAACATGAACTCTTCTCCATACTGCAATATGCACCAACAATAATGCTTCTGCCAAACATGACGTCGTCTGGTATGATTTCATCATTCCTTTAATGAGGGACTGTGTCGTTGGTTATGGTGAAGAGAGGTAGATTTAATGTCACAATTGAAGAGTTAATCTAAAATAATTTGTTTTTTGTCACCACAAAAAAAAAAAATTCTCTTTTCTTTTAATGAAAAATGATGATCAAATCACGGTTTTCCCCTTCTGGAGGGTTAGCTGCTACATTACTCTCTATTGCAGAACACTGTATTGCTCTGTAAGTTCATTAAGTTATGATGGATGTTTGAACGTTACATTTTTGTGCTGCCTTTTGAGACCTGTTGGCTTACTTTCGCAAGTATCTTTGGGCAAGAATGGCAGCGTCCAAAGGGCTCAC
Source organism: Polypterus senegalus (assembly GCF_016835505.1). NCBI lineage: Eukaryota > Metazoa > Chordata > Cladistia > Polypteriformes > Polypteridae > Polypterus > Polypterus senegalus. Next base: position 38,432,380 of record NC_053170.1, on the reverse strand, counting down.
AGGCTGAGCATCGTGTCCTAGTCGCCGGACAGGTGGAATGTTGCCAAACTGCCTTTTATGAATAAAGTTTTTGGCTTCATGAATAGTGTTTTTTTCCTCAGCCAGGAGGAGCTGTTGTCTCATGTAATTTTCAAACTCATACTGTGAAGACTCTTCTGTCACCTTAGCCTGAGGGGGAACAAGGAAGAAGAGAAACAATTACTAAGACTTTAATCTGCGCACAATAATGTACAAGAGTAGATCAAGGAGATCAGTTTGCAGCGTTTACTGCCCTATCGGAACCCAAGCTAATTTCTGTCTTTAGTAGAATTCCTTATTAAATGAAATTACTTGACTTCTAATTCTTTACTTGTTCACTGGATTACAAACTCTTGTACTCCAAGGTTTATCTTCTTCTAAACAAATTAATTAATTTCATTCAGATGAATTCATTTCATTTTTTTTGGCAAGTATAAATAAATACATGTGATAATTCTCTCCAAGTTATGCACTGCACTGGTCAAAATGAGCGCAGATTGATTTCATCACCTTTCAATTTGCCTAAACAGTATGTTCATGTGTAATTAATCACCTGCTTCTTGTTCTTTCGGCTGCTCCCGTTAGAGGTTGCCACAGCGGATCATCTTCTTCCATATCTTTCTTTCCTCTGCTTCTTGTTCTGTTACACCCACCGCCTGCATGTCCTCTCTCACCACATCCATAAACCTTCTCTTAGGCCTTCCTCTTTTCCTCTTCCCTGGCAGCTCTATCCTTAGCATCCTTCTTCCAATATACCCAGCATCTCTCCTCTGCACATGTCTAAACCAACGCAATCTCGACTCTCTGACATTGTCTCCCAACTGTCCAACTTGAGCTGACCCCTCTAATGTCCTCATTTCTAATCCTGTTCACCCTCGTCACGTCCAATACAAATCTTAGCATCTTTAACTCTGCCACCTCCAGCTCTGTCTCCTGCTTTCTAGTCAGTGTCACCATCTCCAACCCATATAACACAGCTGGTCTCACTACTGTCCTGTAGACCATCCCTTTCACTCTTTCTGATACCCGTTTGTCACAAATCACTCCCGACACTTTTCTCCACCCATTCCACCCTGCCTGCACTCTCCTTTTCACTTCTCTTCAACAATCCCCATTACTCTGTACAGGGTGGTCCAGATTTAATTATGGAAATCCAGATCGTCTGGATGACTTTGATTTATGTGGAGACAATTCCACTTCAGCGCAAAGACGATTCTTCATGTCGTCAGTTTGCATACTTCGATGGTCTGGGATTTTTCGGGTGATTTTCTATGTAATACACTTAAGTTACAGCGTGATGAAAATTGCATAATTAGATCTGGACCACCCTATATATACTGTTGATCCCAAGTATTTAAATTCATCCACCTTCGCCAACTGTACTCCCTGTATCCTCACCATTCCACTGACCTCCCTGTCATTTACATACATGTATTCTGTCTTGGTCCTACTGACCTTCATTTCTCTCCTCTCTAGAATTATAAAGATAAAAATAATCATTTGCACTGATTCTTTCTGGCTGCATTTGAAAACTTTCAAGTTAAAGAGTTATCTTGTTGTTAAACAAAATTAGCACACCTTAAAAGTCCCAATATTAAAAATAAAAAGACTTGAATATATCCCTGGTCTTTGTGTATAAGACACGCTACTACCACTTCACATTTGTATGGCTTTTGGGTAACAGATCACAATTAAAGATTGAGTTCAAAGAAAAGGTGCAGTTTAAATTCCAAAATCTGTTCGGTTACGTACACAAAAATATTGACAGTAAACTGCCATGCACCAAAATTAAGTAACTGCTTCCACTTAAAACTACTGAATTTTTTGGTTTACTTCAGGCAACGTTCGTTCTTTAACACTTTTCCAGAAATACCTGGTAATGGTCACATTCTTTCAGCCTCATTTTAAATGCAAACATCATTAGCCACGTCTAAAATTAAATTTACCTCCTGCGGATGATCAGAATGGCTTATCTGGTCATCTATATCTGGTACAACTTGCAAAGGACCACTGAGTGAAGACATGGACTGCCTTTAATAAAAAAATAAGAAAGCAGCTTACCAAACAATAACATCACATACATGATATTCATTTTTACATATCAAACATAAAAAAATATGCACACACAAACTTTTAACATTTTAGTGAATCACATTTTGTGGGCCAGTGTGCTGCAGTAGTTAAAGCATTTGGTTCAATTCCTGCCTCTCACTCACTGTGTGACATCGACTGGGCTTGTGGCTACCAAAAATACATTTAAAATAGTGGTAATATGCCCTAATGTTATAAAACATCTTGAATAAAAGACATTAAACTAAACAGACGATAATAAATACATTTTTTTTTTTTAAAAAAAGTCCTGAATATTTTTACAAAGGGGAAGTATTGTCTTTACAAGGACAAAAAGCTGGCACTCTCATCTCGTAATATAAAATTTTAACTAATCTGCATTAACCCAAATTTCTATTATCATCCATAAAAAAACATTTTCCTACAAATAACCCCAATTTAAAAAAAAAAAAAAAAAGGGTCTCTTATTATAAAAAAAATCCTGGAAAGAAAAAGCAATGCAACGATACATGATCTTCTTGGAAGACACTTAAAAGACCTGCAAGACGCAAACAATATCAAATAAGAGAGCACAGCCAGCAAACACTCAGTCGTGTAAAGGCACGTAGCACACACAGGTCCTGTGCTCTCACAACATATAAAGCGTATAAGGACAATACGTTCTAGATGAAACGTCAACGACTAAGCAAAGAAGAAAGAGCAGCACAGAGAAAAGAGACCCAAAAGCACTGGAGAGAAAAAAAGGCAGATAAGATTATGAAAGCAGTGGGATTTGAAAGGCTCAAACAAACGATGGCGCAATACACATGCAGAGAAAGGTAAAGAATATGAAAGCAGTAAAATTCGAAAGCATTGCAGCGTCCCAGCCAGGTTGAAGCCTTTTTTGTTTTAAGTGACTGTTAGGTCTGATTAAGGGAGGGCGGAGTACAGCACGGAACACTGATAGCGGGGTATTGATTGATGCGGTAAATTGGGCGAGACCCGGGGGATGAGGGTTTGGAGAGGGTGCTAGAAAGGGGTTACGAAGTCTGTGATTGTTCAAGTTAAAAGCTGTGACACTTTATTACGTCAGTCACTACAGTTTCAAAAAAAAAAAAAAAAAAAGATAGTAAAGATTGCATTAGTGCAAACAAAAGGAAATTAATCATCAGGACCAGGTGTAATTCAAAAAACTAGCAGGACAAAGCAAGGTCAGAAAACAAAGTCTTTTCGCCTTTGCATCTTTCAATGCCCAAAACGTAGATTTACACAATAATGGACCATACGCTAGGAGAATCTGTGGTCCCGCAACAGTTAAAGCAACAAGTTTAATTTCAAAGAAAACACGATTCGGTCAGGTGTATATTTATGATCACGGAGAAGCGATCACAACGCGAGCAGCAGAGACACGGAAAGGCTTTAAAATGATTTAACACTGCACCCCCCAACGCGAGCAGCGTTATACGTCCTGTGAGAAAGACATTTAACCACGCCCGGGGCTGGAAATAAAAGACAAAAGTATTGTTTTTACAATGTCACGCGAGACAAGGCAGTGAGCCATCTTTTAAAACAAGTCCATGGACATCTAACCTAGCAGTTGCTGGATTGCTTTTGGCAGACACGCATCATGTGTTCGCAGCTCTTAAAACGACAAACGACAAGCAGCAGAAAGACAGCAGATGATCCAACGGCATATCCTTAGGTTGCATTCTGTCACAACCCCTTCACAACGCGAGCAGCATTATATGTCTTGCGAAAAAGAGATGCAACCATGCCCAGGGCCGGAAATAAGTATTGTTTTTACAAAAGTCTTTAAAGTAAAAGTGAAAATAATGCATATGTAACAATTCCCATGAAAATAATCTCTTTAAATTGAATATCCAGTAAACCAAACATGGGGTGGGCGAGCGAAGTGAGCAGGCAGCAGAGCCCCTTAGTAATTTATAATAAAAACTTAAATATTTAAAACCACTCTTTCATATCTATTCCTTAAAGCACCTTAATTTAAATACAGTTAATGTACGGGGTTATAAATATATAAAAATAGTTTTAAATACTCAAAATAAACAGGGATCTTAAAAGAAATATAAAACTACCGGTTCAAATCTAAAAATATTAAATTTAAGGCAAAGGGTAAAAATAAATACATGTAAAATATAGTATGAAAAAGTGTAAAATGCTATTTATACAATGCCTACTCATTTCACTCTGTGGCAAAAAAAATAAATAAATAAAAATTGAGAACAATGTGAAAGTGATGGCGTGACTGCCTAGCTTATTTCATAGAATGATAGGTGAATTGTTTTTTTATGTTCAATCCATCCTAGTTTAGGTTAGGTTAACAAGATCATTTTTAATGTATTTCAAACTCGGGAGCAAAAACACTCAGATGTATCAAATACAAATGTTTCCTTATGATCTGCTGATAATGTTAATACATAAGTCATTTTAAAATACTGAAAAGATAAAGCTACCAACAAATTAAGAAAAAACCCCACTATATGTAGAGTAGATCGTTTAACAAATATTAGTTTTATCTAGATGATTTGTACATTACATATTAGTATTTTGTTTTTAATTTAAGGCACTAGCTAACAATTTTCTATCTGCCCACCTTTTGGAACCTGACACATTAGCACTTCACAGAGGGCGAGATAAAACCACACAATTGGAGCCAATAGAACGCCAGCAGCATGCACCGTCTTTGCAATGAAGAATAAAACCCTTACAGCCACCAAGGAAAAATTCAAACACCACACTGACAGTTAGAAGACCCTGCAGGGCAAAATAATGCATTGCAATGTTTTCCAACATTAAAGTTAAAACTAGATTATACAACATTAAGAATTATTTTTGGCAATTACAAAGATCTTTACCGCTACAATAAATAATATTAGAGCTTAGCATGGAAAACATGTTGCAATTATTTATATCAAGGTGCAATTAAAAAAAAAAATCAAAACTCAAAATAATATACAATGCAAAGTTAAGTGTTAATTTCTGCTCTTAATGATGAAATGTGTCAGTTAAATCTCTTACCATGAAGCAATAATGTTACTGAGTGAATCTAAAACTCCTGCTGCAGTGAGTCGGTGCTGAGGATCAAGGACAAGGAGTTTTCGAATCAGACAAACTGTGTTTTCAGAAACACGACCATCTCTGTGAGGCATTATAAAAAAAAGAAAAACAATAAGATTTTAAAATGCACAAATTCACAACATGTATGTTTACTATTTATGAGAAAAGTACAAATAATCAAATTCTACTGGTGCCTATGTGATGGCCTGCAAGCAAGCTGATAAAACAGATGTTAAATATCCACTGCATGCATCATATGTGTCTTGATTTAAATCCCTAGTTACAGTTATAATGGATAAAGATATAAAAGTATTTCTGAAAAAAAATGCCTCTAGTCTACCTGTATCAACATTTCAAATAAAAATGACACAATAAACTAGTTTAGTTTACCTAAACAATGAAAAATGTGTAAGCCATTTAAATAACATTGATATATTTTATCCAGTAACACAGTTGTTAAATGTGTTTGAAATGTCTCACGACTCTAGACCTGCAAGTTGGACATACTGTAGCTTGATATGATATTTTACTATGCATATCACCAATGTCATTTCACATCTACTGTAATGTACATAACCAAGTTCAACCACAGCACGCCAAACCCTGCAGGTCTGGGAAATGAAACACTCCAGCTAATTCCTATTAACACCACCCTAAAATTAAAATACTGCTTATTAGATTAACAAGAAATCATGCAGCAGCAGGATAAGTAAACCTAAAAATATCAAACAGAGCACCACCATGCTAGAACATGCAGTAAGGTCAATGATTCAAATTTATATTAATGCACTGCAAAATTAAATCGGCAGAACAGGGTGGGTTACTCTACTGGTGGTTGGTGTAATAAAAAATAATATTTACATATATAATAAAATAAAAATAAATTACACATGACTGGAAAATGTAAACTGAAATTACCGATCGTTGAACCTCACAGAAGTTTGTTTTTTTGTTAACAAAACTTTTTAAATTAACAATAAGGCTTATTACATTAATACTACTTCTACTACTACATTACATTTATAGAGCGCTTTTCTAGCTACTCAAAAGCACTTTAAACACACAAGATAGTGTGGAGCCAACATGCAGCATCCACATGGATGATGTGAAGGGACCATACTTCAGCTAGAACGCTCACTAAAAATGAGCTATTAGGTAGTGAAATTGAGAGTTGTTAGGGGACTATGAGATAGAGACAGGGGATTAGGGGCCAGAAAGGAAAAGGATGTGGTGGGCAATTTAGCCAGGACATTGGAGAACACCCAACTCTTTTTGGACTCTTTTATGACCACAGAGAGTCAGGACCTTGGCCTGAGGTCTCACCCTAACAGTGGCACCATTTGCTCAGCACAGTGTCCCCTTCACTGCACAGGGATACACTTACAGACCACAGGAGAAGTGCTCCCTGCTGGCTTCACCAACATTTTTTCCAGCAGCAACTTAAGCTTTCCAGGTCGGTTTCCCATCCAAGTACTGGCCGGGCCCAAATAAGCATAATATTGAATAGCATCACTTGAATTACCTGTTCTGAAATGGCAGTGGTATGGGTGTTGGCATAACATAGAATATCACCAAATATTTGTTTTAACAGCACCAGTACAGAGAAATGTCTCTTACTGCAAAGGCATTTAAACCCGAGAAATATTAGTAATCAAATATAGAACCTTTAAAAATAAACCAAACAGCAAAATGCATATTTAGTCCTGGGCACTGAAACACTGAACTTGGGGGACTGACAATGCTAATACAAAACAGACACAAACGTGGCTTAGTAAGTGATGAACTGTAATGCAGTTCCTTTAATAAAGTTATCAAAAACCTGGTTTAGCTTTAAATTCACATTACCACTATTCACAATCGGCAAACCCCTGTCTATCAGTTAGCTGGATACCTTAAAACATTAACAACGTGACTTGCGCGCACACACACACACACACACACACACACACACACACACACACACACCCCCCAGAGTAATTGCTTTACATTATGACTTGATGTCAAAACATTTACTTGTTCCCATTCAGTCTCACTCTCGCTCTGTAACTTTTTAAATTACCATTTTATTCTTTTAAACTCACATTCCTTCTAACGACAATGCACATTGCAGAATTGTTGCCATACCTAATAAGTTATATTTTGTCCTCTGGCAATTTACACACTGCATTTCATGAGGTTGCAGTTTCCCTGTCATTCTCCTGAAAACACATATTGCATTTCCAGTAACAATTTACTTCAGACACTGCAAAAATGCATGAAATACTCATTTACTCTAATGTGACAAGACCTTAACAAAACACTTCTTTGGGTATTTATAACAATTACCTTAACAAAACACTTCTTTGGGTATTTATAACAATTTCAGTAAAGTGTTTCTTCATCTCTGCAATGTGTCCTATCAACAAAACTTCACTGTGGCGTGGTCTGTGGTAGCTCAAGGGAGACGCATGTCTATTGATATTACACATTTATTATAAGACCTGGGAGTCCTTCATTATAACAAGTAATTCTACCATCATGTCAATATGCCACACTGCACAGAGATGAATAACCAATCTACTGATATTTTATAAGTGTTATGAAGACCAAAAAAAGCTTTTGTTAAGGTCTTATTACATATGAGTAAATGAGCAATAGATGCATTTTTGCAGTACCTAAAGTGTTGCCGCATTTTCTTTTGTTTCTCAACACATTTCTTTTACTAGGCTAGGGACTACTTGCAATTATGTGTATGGCTTCCTATTTATATTAATATAAGAAGGACAAAAAGGGGTAATTTTTTAAATTAAATTGGGATGGAGAAAAAAAGGGACATGCTTGTGTTTTTAGGCTACCTTTTTCATATTCCACTATCATTGGAAAAAAAAAAACTTTTTTGTAATCCCAGTAAGAGCAGAAAGCAAGTTGACTTACTCTGGAATAGTATACTCTGCAGCTTTAATTTTCCTGAATAATTCCTGAGGTATACTATCGTAAAATGGGAACTGTCCATATAACATGGTGAACAGTACTACCCCTAGAGCCCACATGTCACTTGGTTTTCCTCTGTATGGTCGACCTAGTAGAGAAAATAGCATATAAACATATTAAATTCTAAAAAATCAAACACATAAAGCATATTACAGTGTAAAGGAGATGTTTTACTACCTACAGCTTGTGAGATACAGAATCCGGGTCGGTGTGGTTATTAACATCTTACTTCACTCATCAATCCGTTTACTGAACTTGCTAATACAAGGCAAGATATAATTTAGCACTTGATGGGAACCATTAGCAGATGGGGTACCATAGCACACATATACAAATTAATACAGGGAAAATTTACTTCACTAGTCAACTTTACATACATGTCTTTGAAATGCCGGAGGAAAAGCAGAGTACCTGGAGAAAAACCCACACAAACAAAATGAAAATACGCAAACTCTACACAGTAAGTGACAATTTCTCACAATTCTAGACATGCAGGGCAGTCTCCTGTATCTGTGAAGCTGCAGTGCTATCTCAACAGATTTGTGTTGAACTTTTAAGAAAATCTCAGTAATCTTGTACAATTATAAACAGTTGTAACCGCTCTTTTAATAATGCAGAAATTAAAAAAAAATGAATATTACTGTACTACATTTAATCAGCTTGCATACGACGACATCCTCTTGCTCCTTAACATCACTCTGCCCTTCCTTCTTGTTTACCGATTTTAGGTACTTCATGTAGTAGGGAAACCAATTAGCCAAAAAGATCAATTCAAGAAAAAAAAAAAAAAAACTCCACTGAACTCTCATATTTTAGTATGTTGACAAAACATACACACATACAAATTGTTATACTTTATTAGTTGTTGTGACTGAACACATTGTGAAATATTCTGAAAAAGCATAACTAGCTTAGTTCAGAGTTTTTCCACTAGATGGCAGTAGCATATGTTTCAGTGAAAATATTTACAGTTTTAGACTTACAGATTATTTGAAACAACTGGTTTCAGAATGTTATGATATATTTTAATATAACATAAGAAACTGTAGTGATCTCTCTATATCTCTCTCACTTAAATGTAAATAACATTTAGAAAAAACAATTTAAGCCATGCTTAATTATTCTTTCAGATACAGTATAGTATAGTGGCCTGCAAGTTCATTTTTGTACCAAAATAGGTCATTTTTGATCATGTTGCATTATGATATGAGCAAAAGAAAGGGGAAATGAAAAATATATTCAATTTTATTATCATAAATAGGACAAGAGTTCAAAGCTTAGGTAAAGCACTTCATATAATAACAATTAAAGTTTGAAGTTAATAGCAAAAGACAACATTCTCCCATAGTTTATGACTCATTGTTGGGTGTACCACAGCATATGTTGAGGGAGTTGGGTTTGTGGGTTAACAAACTAATCTTTCAGTGTTCTGGAAGCAATTATTTCAGACTGTCTTTGTTTAAAATACTCTTTGGAAATATTCACTAAAAGGTTAAAAAAAAAAATCACATTTAAAAAGATACATTGTATGTTGTTTTTAGAACCAAACAAATAAAAAAGTGGGATCAGTGAAGTAGTTTCCTGAATGACTCGGGGATGAGTTATAGCAGTAATATTTGCTGAAACTAATCCTACTGGTCACTCAACCTTAAGCAAAATAAAATGTATTTATAAAATAAGTGCCAAAAGATGTTGAGCTGCAAACTTTATTCAGTACCATGCCGTTTATGCCTCAATGGGCATAAACGTAATACACTTGGGCAAAATGGGACGACTGCACATTAGTGAACTCATATATAACTTGTATTGAATCCCAAGTCTTGTCATTGTGGAGTCTGCAGTATCTCCTCTTTGTCTGTATAGGTTTTCATACTGGACACTCTGGTTTACCTCCTACATCCCTAAAAATCTATCGGTCAAAATGATCCTCTGTGTGTGAGGATGCCCTTGTTTCAACAGTCACCCTCTGTAGGACTGGTTCTTGCCTTGCAACAAATGTTAATAGGACAGGTTATGACTCCTTGCAACCCAAAACTGGATTTAGCGAGTTTAAGAAAGCTTGTAAACTTTTCCTTACCACTGAGTACATCAGGACTAATGTATGCAGGGCTCCCGCGCTGATCTTTAAGTAGATCATCTTCACTAACTAAGTGCTTTCCTAAGCAGAAGTTGGTGATGGTTATCCTGTGCGTCCTATAAACAAAGAAAATTAACAACATATTAAAAGTAATGCAAATATACAACCCTAAGGCTAAAAGGTCAAATGTCTCTAAAGAGAACTAACTAAATACAATCGCTATAAGCTAGTACCACCTTCTTATTAATAACATAGGGAGTCTATAAAACAGACAAGCTAACAGTATTTGTGCTTCATGTGAGGTCTACTGAAGGAAGTATTTCTCCACACTGGAAAGCAAATTACAAATATTCTATCAGCTACATTTATTTTAAAAATACAGGATGAAGAAATGTGCATCAAAAAAAGTAAAGAATTAAGTAAACATATGAACTTGGTAAAAATCAGTCATTAAAAATAAAGCCTGATTTTAAAAATAAAGAAAAATAGGGTATACTATAATATACTATCATATACATTCAATTAACAGATTAAAAACAAATGTACAGAATAATGCAAATTCTGAGACAAGAACACAGAGATATTTTAAAAACAATCCACAACATACAAAAAAGCAGATCAATCCGTGAGCTATATGTGAAGCAAATGAAGGTCTGCACTAAGTATCAAATAATTGTTAAAGGCTGCAGACTTCCACTCCTGCAGGCATGCACAACAAACCATGAATTTTTCAAGCAAATGACTAATGGAAATTGGCACATCATTAAAATAAACTCCCACTAAAGTATTTAAACAAATGAGTCAAAATATGGTTTCACTTTGTCATTATTTATACTTTATGACTAATAATTCCTTGCTTTTTGCTATTCTGCAAAAACATGAGAGAAAAACAGTGCATCTCAAGACTTTTGACTTCGTAAGTAGATCCCATTTTTTGCAGAACAGCTGACTTTCACAATGAATACAATACCTGTATTAAAAAATATATATATATAAATCTATGGTTTTTCCAACTCTTGAAACTGCATTACAGTTTGAAGTTTTATACAAGAAAAAAATGAGGCAAAAAAAAAAAAAAATCCACGACAGACCATGTAAAAATAACTTAAAAAAAATCTATAAAAACCCCATTTGCTTTTGGCTAAATACCAGCAGTTGCAAAGAAAAAAAAAAAAAAGTCAAATTAATGTGATTCATTCTCATGACACATTTCCTAAATTACCCAGAAGGCCCGTTTTGATTTCAAGATTACAAGCCAATAATAATGATGAACTCTGATGTCTAAAACAAGTTCTGTTCCCTTAATTGCGAGAACTGCAATCACCTTTACAGCTCTGAGAAAAACAAACAAATCTGTCACTAAGGCAAAACCGCACAGTCAAGTTTAAGTGTGATCCACTAAGAAAAGCTTATCTGTATTACCTTTGGAATGGTCCAATGAATGTTGTTAAATAATTTGAGCACATAGATGTCAAACATAGCCAACAAGGCAACAAATGTATTATTTTGTTAGACCACTTTAATCACAGATTTGGATGCAAGACAACAGTGATTAACTTATCATTATATAACCATTCTTTTGCAAGTCAAAAGGAAATCCCTAAAAACACAGTGCCAAAAGCAGTATATTTTTCATTACTTTTAAAATAATTATTTCTTATCATTTTTTGTTTTTTTAAATGACAACAATTTAAAAAAAATCTATTGATAGAGGAGTGGGTCAGGTAGTGTGAAACTAAGCAGAAGACCAATTTAGCTGTTAATGCTGCAAAAATGTTGTTTTGTTTCATGATTAAGTGTGTGAGATCCATTGTAATTGTTTTATTGACCCTTTCTCATCCTCCCCATTCACTTACAGAAATATTTGTAATACAGTACACCCCCAAAATTTGGGGGGGTTACGTTCCTAGAGCACCCGCGGATTGTGAAAAACTGAATTTTGGATGTGGTTAAAAAAAGTGCCTATTTTTATAGTTTAAACCCTAAATATGCCCCCAAAACACTTTAATTTCAAACTAAGCTTAATACATTACCTAAAAAAAGAATGTAAAGGTAAACCCGTATACTGCACAGTACTGTACTGCTATGTCTCCCACAGTGCTAGAATGTAAAATACTGATGTTACCGCTATATGTACTGTAATTCATGCAAGCGTGTTTTCATTGCCAGAAGCCTTAGAAGGCGCAGGGCCTTGTGGCAGCTTCTTGGGGCTTTAACTCTTAAACTGCCACATACTGTACTTGGGGGTTAATGAATCCCTGGACGCAAAATACTTTTTTGCTGCACTTTAAAGTAAACATTACAATTCACAAAGAAAAAGTAAAATTTTAATGGAACACTTTTTTCATGCAAAGAGCATCACAATTACTGCAACATTGATTATTTTACACACTGCTAATGAACTGTAACTGTTTAAAAAACTACTGGAACAATATGTAGAAGGTGTAACCGATGCCATGGATGAAATCACCGAGCCAACTGCGCTTGAACTGGCTGCACACAAGCACACAGAAGTAAGCACTGATGCTGGCAGGCTAATCTTAGTGCAGTGGCTCAATCCCAGAGACAGTGAGGCTGCAGTGTTGCAGGGTGTCACGTCTGGGTCACAGAATTGCACAGAATCACAGGAGATTGTAGAGACAGGAACTTCATTCAAACACTTCAAACATGTCTCTTTAAGAAGTAAAACAAGCTCAGTATACTGTTAGTTATCGATTAAAAGAATAGGCAAACATCATAGGGGAGCACAACTGGAGCGGGACCCGCAACAGGAGCAGAGGATGTCTGGGGGAGGAGAGAGAAACAAAGCAATCAGCCAAAAAAGACACATGCTGTTCAGGCTTTTAAGTATGCGTAGCATCACACGAGAAGCATATCACGTGACACAGCAGCCGCAAGTAAGGGAGCAATGTGAAGGTAGTCTTTCAAACAAACCCTCTTAAAAAACACTGATAAACACTCAGCTGGGGATGCATTACAGTCAATCAGCAGCAAGGAGAAATGAATAACGCTGTAGTGGTCCGGTGCCACTAAGATTCACACCGTTGAGAAGACGGCAATTTATTTAATTTTATGGTGAAGATTCCAGGGACGCATCTAGCCTTGGCCGGACCCGTACGCACTCACAAACAGAGGCAAAAACAAAGCAAACCGGTAATCAAACAGTAAATAAAGAATGTAATGAAAACAAACGAAATAAATGAAAACAACGATACCACCCCTGTTCCCCTTACGGCGATTACACATTAAATACAACAAAGCATAAACAAAACACACAGAGTAAATCATGAAAAATGTTAATGAAAAACGGCAACGGATGAAATGTAATGATGAAAATATATAGTACAGAGATCTTCACGTTGAATGGGAATGTAAAGATAGTTCTACCGCTAGTTCCTGAAATGGTGAAGACGGGAGGACAGGTTCAGAAGCACTCCTTTCTTTGCAGGATGGCCATGAATCCACTTACAGTCCTCATGTACACAGGCAGATAATCCAGATGCACAAAGCAATCCAGGACAAAATGAATAAGTACAGGTAACCCAACAGAAGACAGGCAGACGGGAACTTGTACACAAATTACAAAAACTCTTTTTAAAAGCTGCGCTGACATCCTTTAACCCCAACAGCCCCAGCAGAAGACCAATCAGATCCACTGCAGGGACTGCTGGGAGTTGCAGTTTCAAATTCTATTGGCTACTTTCACCACCCCAAGCCGTGTTTTTCAATACAGTTGCTTCCAGGTCTCTATACAGTGCAGTTTTACCACGGTAAAAACAACAAAAACTGCGGAGGATATTTGCGGTTTCCGCTAAAAATTATTAGATAGGTTTTAAGGAAAAATCCGTGAATGACTGAGGCCACGAACTCTGAACCGCGACTTCATGGGGGGCTACTGTATTTGCATATTTTATGGATCCCTTCTCATTTCTTTTTTTTTAGTTTTGGCACCTCTATCTGTGTGGCCAGCCTATGGGTTTTAGCACATGCCAAATGATACTGAAGGATACCAAGGAGAGGTAGGAAGGTCAGTTGAATTTAAATTTTTTTTTATTCTAAAGAACCATGGACACTCTAGCGGTTTGCTTTCACCAGGACAACTGTGGGCTACAGTCACTCTCACAATTTTCACCTCGACTGATTTTCTGCTATTCAGATCTTGTGTTAACATGATTCCTATGCATATGTATAAACCTTGCACGAAAAAGAAAAAAAAAATTACATTAGCATTCATTTAAATAAATTGTAGCTATATATGTATATTTTATAGGGATTTATAAGGATTTACTGTATGCACGAAAAAATGAAAAAATTATCTTAAAAAAAATTCAGTGAAATATCTGCTGGAGAAAAACAGTATTCAAATAATAGTGTACATATCTAGTAGGTTTAAAATAAATATACTTAATTGCATTTTGTCCTTATAGTCTTACAATTCCTGTTAAATTTACACCCTTAAAATATTCTATTGAACAATACTATAGGGTGACTGATTTATTGCTCAGGTCTTAAGACAGTACCATATCATAGCAGCTCTCTACCACACCAATTTCAATACAATTTCAATTTTAATACAATTTCACACTAAGAAAACTATGTTTTAGTTTCACGTAAAACGTCAAGGAAAATACAGTCTATTTCCTGTTCTCAACAAAAAGCTGCTTTACTGAAACCTCCTCCCAAAAAAAAAAAAAAACTTGCGTCAGCACCATTTGCTCTGCATGAGTCATCAGCAACACTGGCTCCTTTGGCAGTAGTGTATTGTTTTCCCAAGAACTGTACTTTCCCTGCCTTTAACTGAGCCTTTTCCCTTTTTTTTTTTTTTAAATGAACACATGAAAACCAAGATTTTATGTTTCTTTCTTGTTCCTCATATAGTCACTTTAAAAGTGATACCCCTATACTGTAGATTTAAATGTCTAAAATCATAATTGTATACTTAATCTTATTACCCTGTACAGTTTATTAACATTTCATTTCTGAACTGTAGAACAATTTTAAAATATTTTGAATATTTTGATGCATCCTTAACCACTGCTTATAGAGATTAGTTTTTTTTATCTGAAGAAATGGATTATCAGTTTAAACCTCTTTACATTTTTTGTACATTTTACATAATTCCTTCTGTCCGAGAGCTTTTAATAATCAATGGGAAAAACACCTTATAGATAAAGAAACTTAGATTCATTACCAACTGGTTTTACACAGAATCTTTGGAGAACTAACATTCAACTTCCCAGGCACAATTTACACAGTTGTACATGTACTATACACCTTACAGAACTGCATTATGCTGGTTGCTGTATCATATTATTTTCACCTTCATCTTAAACTAAAAAGAGGTTCAGTTTAACTACAGGGCATACTGTAAAATTACAATCATTTCATTTACCCCCTAATGCTGCTCTGTCGAACATGAATGTAAATAAATGTTTAAACCTTGGAATACTCCTTACTAAGTCACCTTTATTTTGATTAAGGTATTCATTTAATTGTGTTGAACATGTGAAAAGTTCAAGCTTACTGACATATATAAGAAAAAAAAAATATTGGAAGGAGACAAGACGTGATTGTCTCAGACATTTTCACGTCCTGCGAGACGAGTCTTCGTGCCAAGTGAAGTAACCAAGCCCGGGGCCAGAAGGAACGCAAGATAAGAGCTTATGCAAAGAGATTTGGAAAAGTCCTGCGTGGTTATGTCAGACACATTTCTTGTATAGAGAAAGAAATGATATTCACTCATGGGCAGTTATACGATGCACTGTCACAATGTAATTACAAACACGGAAACAAAATTCAATGCAATACTGATGAAAAGGTAAAAGCAAAAAAAGATCGAATATATGGACATATGTGATATGACAGAAGTGTGCCACACAAAACGCAGATCACATGGCACGGCAGCAGCAGCAAGCCAGCAGCTGCACTACCGTTTTAAGAGGGGGTGTTGGAGGAGCGATCGTGTCTCCTTGGGGGTGTGTTCAGCCCCCCTCTTCACAACGGGAGCGGCAGAGACATGAAGCCCCCTAGTATCTCTAAATAAAATTACACAGCTCTAACAGTTTAATACTGGGAAAATGTTCATCCCGATTAAAAACGACCAAATTGAATCCCTTGACTCTTCTGCAGAACATTGCTCTAGAAAAATTAATTCACTGATGCCTTCTTAGAAAAAATCAATAAAAAAGGAGGCTAATCAAGTGTTAAAATTATAGCTTATAGTATACAATACTACTATTCTAGATAGTCATGCTCACCATCAGCTTGCATATCATCATAACCAGTCCACAGAGGATGCCATAGCCCTTGTATTTTATACCATCCTGGCACATCTAGAGTTCTATAGCTCAGCATTTAACACTGTGGTACCAGCAAAGATAACCAACAAACTCCTTAATTTAAGACTTCGGACCACATTCTGCAACTTTATTTTGGACTTGCAAACTAATAGATCTCAGCATGTGTAGAGTAGCAGCAGCACCACCTCCATGCTGACCTTCAGTACAGGTGCACCACGGGGTAGTGTCCTAAGCCCCCTTCTGTACTCCTTGTTTACCTCCTGAACAAGGATACAGCCCCAAATCCATCATTACATTTTTTCATCACAGACTGATCACCAACAATGATAAGACAACTTACAGAGAAGTGGTCTATCTGTTGAAACAGCGGTGCTAGGACAACAATCTAAATTATAATGACAGCAACATCAAGAAACTGGGCATATACTTTAGGAAGTAGAAGACAGACCACACTTCCATCTGAATCAGCATGGATGTGGTTCCCTGATGAACTTAAGCAGTAACACACTTCTTATCAAAAAGTCTCAGCACAGTCTCTATTTCCTCAGACATCTGAGGGTAGCTCAGATTTCACCATCTGTTCTTACAAATTTCTACAGGTGCACAGTAGAGTCCATGCTCTTGGGCTGCATCACATACTGACTGGCACAGCACCTGCTTGGCTCAAGACCATAAAATACTGCAGAGGAGTGGTGAAATCACTGGCACCTAGCTGCCTTCTGTTCATGACCTATATAACACTTGCTGCCTTAGAAAAGAAAACAGTATGCTTAATGACCTCCGACATACTGCACAAACACTTTTCTCATTGCTACAGGAACACTGGCACTCGTACCAGTAAATTCAAGATTGTAAGACTGATGAAAAGTCAATCATAAGAACAAACATTTTTCATATAAAACAGAATAAATAATACTTATAATACTTAATAATAATACAAACTGCCTATACACACAAATACATAGAATGCAACATTTACTGTGTTTGTGTATTTTTTGATGGTGTGTGCACCTTCTTTTGATATTGTTTAATTGTCAACTGTTCAGAGGAGACATGAAAGTAAGAATTTCATTGTGTTGAGTATACATAAATTTAAAAACATCTTTTTAAAAGATGCTGGGGAAAATAAACCTTCAGGGCTTCCAAGTCCAACAGGTTGCCATGCCCATCTGACCATTCGAACAAACAAAATTATGTTTATGAATATTGGCTACAGCACTATGAGAAGAACCTAAAAGTAAATTGTTTTTTCCCCCATAGTGTAGTCTTTGCTTAAATATACAAAGAGTTTCTTAAAATTGTTTGGATTAAAACAAAATAAACTGAGGGAAGAAAAACCTAAAATAGAGCAAATTATAATGTAAAACTAGTAAATTAAGTAATTAAAAATCATTCAGGGCCGAATGATACTGTATATTTTGTCCAGATTTGGTAGATGTTGACATTTTACTTTACTTTTTCATTTTTTCCCAAAACTGTACTAGTGCCTAAACTTTATTAGGCACACACAAAAACATGCATACATTCATAAATAAACACTTTGAGATGGATCTCAGGGCATCAACAATCACATTACTTTAAACGTACCTTTTATTTAGCACCATGTTCCCTAACTTCAAGTCCCTATGAACAATATTTTTCTGGGGAAAAAAGAAAGACAAGATTACAGCAAACAAAATCCTATAACATATAATACATTTGAGCAGAGAAATCTGTCTCATGTTGACCTGAAAACAGTTTACAAGAGAGTAGGCCTCTTGTATTAAGCAAGCCCAGTATAGACATTTTTTTGTTTTTATCCATGGGAAAGAACACCCAAGGACTATTGCTAGAGGGAATCAAGTCATGAGAGGACATGAAAATAGCAAGCATTATACTGTGTGCAACATTAGCATCCTTGGAGGATTTTTTCAATCTAAAATAAACAAGCACTTTCTTCAAGGAGGTTTAATAGCCTATGCTTAGCTATAGTGTATAGTGCTTAGCTATATTAATAACCATAAAACAGTCAGTGTTTACACATGCATACACAAAACTGGGACAAGGTGAGTAACCCAGTTAAGGCAGAAACCTAGTTTCTTTATATATAAAAAAAAAAACACACTCCATTTACATGTGCAAGTACACTTCTAGAGTTCACCTTTGGCAAAACGGTACGTGTGCTTCTTGCCTAGTGCAGCTGGGATAACAATGTAGGTACTTTCACTTCCATACAAAAAGCATGGTATTTGATTACATTTTAAAGTAAAGAGTAACCGGACTACATAATAAACATTACATTTAACGTATTACTTATGCTGCTGATCTTAGCACGGTATGTTCAGCTCATCAACATAAATGTAGTGATTTCTGAACTACTGAGACAAACTGTTCCTTCGCCTGATTGAAACAATGCGATTGCCCAAGTTTTTGCCTCAGGAAATTTATCTTGTGGACATTTCTACTCATGGCTGCTAAAAGCATGGGGGGTTTGGGGGATAGCTAACACATGTGCAGCCAAACAAGAGTATAATAGACATAAGCATATTACAAAAATCTTTAATAGTAACCTGACCAAATAACTGCAATACCCATGGAGAAATCAACATGTGTTAGCCTGATTTCTCATAGACCAACAACTCTGTTTGTCTAACAGGAATAAAGGTTTACATGGCATGGATATTAAAGTACATGTAAAAGTACTCAGTGTTACACATTCTACACTGCTAGTGCAAATTATCTTAAAAACCTGAATTCATGTAGCAACAACTGTATGCATCAAAGCATGGCAAACCGATCTAAATTAAAAATTATCTCAAGATAATAAAGTTTCCAGTAAGTAGAAATTAAGTCAGTGATTTAAATCTAACAATAAGAAAAGTGCACTTCTACAGAACCTTTGTTTACACTATTATCCCAAATGTTGCTGGATACTACAACATGAATTAGAATTCTTCGATTTATGATTTGTAAAGAAAATCACTGATAAAAGGTGAAGAAAAATCTTAGCAGATCAGTTTCAATATCACATGTAAATGTAAAGCTCTTTTCGACAACATTTTGCTTTTTGCTGTCTACATGGAAGAAAAATGAAACAAGATGTGAATAGATGGTCTACCCTCCATCTCACATTAGCAGGGAAATCAACACTGTGAAGATGAGCACCCTTCCCAAGCCTCTTTTAATATTTCAAAGTATCCCCCGTGAGCTGGGGGGGGCTGATCACACCCCTAGAGGATACAGACACTCCTGGGGAAAACCTCTCCTAAAAACACTGACAGACTACCTTCACATTGCTCCCTTACTTGCAGTTTCTCTGTCGCACGATATAGTTCCTGCGCGGTACAACCTAAAGCAGAAGGGGGCATGGCACTACCCAACATAATTTTACTACTGGGTGGAAAATATACAGGCCATAAAGACCTTGACATCAACACAAATTGATGAATATACACAAGCCTGTTGTTATACTCACCGCTCTGTGCCCCAGTAAATACAAATTATTGTCAATACACTAATAATCCAATTGTCCATCATTCACTCAGAATATGGAACCAATGTAGGAAGCATTTTAAAACAGAGAAACTGTTATCTGTTGCACCTCTACACGACAACCACCTTTTTCCACCCTTACAAACACAATATTCAATGTGTGGAAAATGTTCGGGATTAAAACACGTAGAGATTTGTACATAGTGTCACGCACGCGAGCATGGGAGGCAGCTAAAGGGCTCGAGTGAAGGCAGTTCTGAGGCATGCCGGGATGTGGAAGTGCACTAACTCTCTTTCTCACTTCCCTGTAGACCAAACCCAGGAGGCTCCACCTGGCTCTCTTGACATCACTTCTGGGACCGAATCAATGGAAACAGGCCTTACCAGCTCCGGCCCCCCTGATGTCACATCCGGGCCTGATCCAATGAATAATGAACACGTGCCGATCCTTATGACCTCACTTCCTGTCTTCCCCTTTAAAAGCCTACCCTTTTCCCTTCTCCCGCAGTCTGGTTTTGGACTCCATTGTATGCACTTCAGTGCTAGTTGCTTTGAAAACAACTTTTGCAGCCAGGATACCAAATTATATGGGTGGCTGCCCCAAACCTTTATCTGTCTTTGTCTCATTTTGTGACAATAGAGAATGTCTCTACATCCTACAAACAAACTTTAAATGTAACTTCTCATCAACACCTTTCTTCAACTACTTTCAAATTAGAAACTTTGCCAAATTGAACCTGCCCAAATTTCCTCACCTCCCACCTATTTCTATTCCGGAAGAAATATTGATTAGTCTTGAAGACTCAGATAACATCTCTACAATATATAAAAACATTTAAAGCTCCTACCTTTCAAAGATCCCAGGGTACAATGGGGAAAGGATCTTTCACTTAAAACTTTAGGCAAGGTGGAAGCCAGCCACGTACAGAATACATTCTGGCTCCGTATGCACAAAGCAGTAAATCATTCATCTTAAAATCTTTTATCGAGCGCATTTATCTCATTTAAAATTGTCCAAAATGTATCCAGGGCAAGATTCAGCCACTGAACATTGTAATCGGGCTCCAGAGTCACTGGGCGATATGTTTTGGGCATGCATCACATTCAATCTGAATAAAAATCTGTGGAAGCCAATCAGCGCCTTGGTGGCTCAATCATTCCTAACCCATAAACAGCAGTTTTTGGTGGACTCCCAGATGGTCTTAAAATGGAGAAGGACAAACTGTAATCACCTTTAAGTCACTACTAGCACATGGACTTATCTTGCTCAACTGGAAGAATCCCATTCCACCCCACCCCACCACTTAAGTCAGCAGTTAACTGACGTTGCATACCATTTGAAATTGGGTGGGGGGTTGGGGAAAGAATCAATTCTCACTTAGAGGACCTGTTCAAAAATTTAGTTTTTTTTTTTTAAATATTGCAGGATTTAATTAATTATATTTTAGAATAAGCTTCTGCATCGGTGAAAAGAATACTCTTCCTTCCTTGCTGCTTTTAAAGATTTGCTCTAGTTGTTGGCTCTCATCTCTTTCTCTCGGATGGGGATTGAATTTTAGTTTAAATTTGACTTAATTATACGGAATGTTATTTGTTTCCAATTAAAATAAAAAAAGATAACATATATATATAACAAGACATACAATTACCTTATGTAATGCTTCTACAACTCGTACCACATCATAGAATATTATGATAGTTTCTCTTTCGCTTAGTCGCTTCTCTTTAATAACATAATGCTGTAGATTAATGAGGTCAGCCGTTTTGTCACTGAAATCATGGGCACAAAGGCAGTCTAATACTAAACAGATCCGCTTCTTCATTTTTCGAACCAATTTGTTGGCTTCATGATCGTCAACAATTTCATAAGCACGATCCTGTAAACAAAACATGGTATATTTTTTGTAACTTTTCCCATCTGAAACATTAGTCATCTCTCATTTCCATGCAAAAGACAATTTCAGCTGTATTAACCATTATATCTTCAACTTATATACAAACCTAGTCCTACAAAAAAATGTAAGATTAGTAAAAAGCTTCAAAAGAAGTGATAATTGGTCTACACATGACTTTGAGTAATGGGATCTCTTTTGTTTCTTTGACTACAAAAGCCTTTAAAATTTAGATTAGAAGATTCAAGCTACTTCTGTGCTTCACACCCCTCAACTATTATGCTAATACTGTTCATTATAAATCAACTATCTGAAAATTCACTTGCATTCAAGCAGGTGCAAACAAAAGGAAACTAAAAATCTCCCATTAACTAAACTGAAAAAAATAATAATAAGATAAAAGTTGTAGTGGACAAAAACCAAACTGATGAAAGTACAAGGCATGACTCATTTTTAGTAGGAACAAATGCAGTGGATTGCAATGTAATGCCAATTTCAATATGTGTTAAATGCTGTTTAAATAAAACCTAAGAGAATAATAATTATTTCTACTTTTATATAAAACTAAAAAAATAATTTTGGCGACTTATTTGCCCAACAGTGCTCATAAATTTCACTGTATTACCTAGTTAGCTGAATAAAAATCCTTGGCAAAAACGATAACTCATTAATGTAAATTACAGAGGGCTGTTTAATACTATAACACTAAAAAATAAAACATAAAACAGCCAGCAAACAGTTTCACTCTACTTAACAAAACAAAAAATAAGTGGCTTTTATTAATGCCATCTGAAGTGTGTCATTTGTGCATTCTATGTAATTTACAGTCATTAACTACAGTGGAATAACAATAATATGTATCAAACAAGTCTTATTAAATTCAATCAAGATGCAGGGAAAAAAACTATACAGCAACTAGTAGCAGTAACCATTTCACTTTCAGATAAAGCAAGCACTAAAACCATTCTTACCTGGAACAATCCATGATGATGGACAACACCATCCTGGTTGTGAAGCAAAGACAGCAGGGAGTACTCTGTATGCAACAACATTTTTCCCTGGCGTTCTTCTTGTGTTTCTACTCCTTTCTCACCCCGTTCTTCCAAAGTAAGAATCTTAAAATAACAGACAAAAGTAAAAGTCAGACCACTTCCATGAAGTTCAAACTACACTTTGCTGGTATTGCACACTCACCTTTAGCTGATAAAAATCATCAGTGCCATCTTTTCTTGCCAAACACTGAACTATACTTGGCACAGGAGAGTTGCCTAAGCGAGGCCCTGTGAACCAAGAATAATCAGAAGTCACCACCGAGCGAGGATTATATAAGCTCAATGAGCATTCTACAAATGCTCCTTAGATTATGCAATGTCATGCTACATTTCAAATGCTGGTTTTCCAAAATAATTGTAACTTGTTTTCCTGTAAAACCAGCAAGTTTTACCAGATCACCAGAAACTTAAGATGAATTAATATTTTGCAGTTAATAAAAGATTAACTAAGCTGTTATTTGTCTGACAATAGTTCAGCCATCCACGTATTTAAATAGCAGTTGGCTATACAAAACTTTGTTAAAAAAAAACCACAAACACTACTGATTGCATGCTCTAAAAATAAAATGTAAAAACACACTTGAAGTTTCTGAATTTACTCTATTAAAATGTAATATATACTAGTCCATATGAATATGCTGTACATTTAGACTAAATAACACACATAAGGTATAGGTAAATATTTAAAAACTATTGAATATCTGAAAGCAGTCAGTACCTAGTATAAAAGGCCCAGCTCTCTTGGCATTGTTCCCAGCAATACCAGTACAAAGAATTTTACTGGCCCTGGCTGATGTTTCTCCAGCGCCTCTGTCTGGTGCTCTCCGCTTTAGCATCCTAAAGCAACACTAAATAGAGAAAGAAAGAAGACATAAGAAAACAAATATCATGTCATCTGCAATGTGAATGCAAGAACTGTACACAATGTAAACTGAGCAGTAGTCGTATGAGCCTGTTGAATAAAATAACTGTCATGTCTTTGTGAAGATTAACAACAGTTACTCAACATCACCAGAAGGAAAACAAAAACCTGTTATTGTTAATCTATAATATGTAATAAACACAAAAATGAAGACCACATGGATGTACCCACTGTTACAAATGCGATGGTTCAGAAAAACGGAATTGCAATTTAGTCAAGTGAGCAAACATCCATGTATAAACTTGTACTCTTGATGATTCCTCCTGTCATATAAAATGTGTATGTAGTATGCCATGATATAACAAATGTAATTTTCAGCAGAAAAATATTTTTCTTTCAAATTCCTGCTCCTGCAATAACTAAGATAGAAGTTACTGTAAGAACACTTCTTCTTTTGTGTTCTTGATATCTCATTATTTTAAAAAGTATTGTTGGCTTCCAAGAACTGAAACTTTCAATAATCGAAAAAATATTTGTCTTGCATGCAGATCTTGAAGAGAGCTTCCTTTCATGTAACTACTCAAACTCCTAGTTTACATATTCTGTTTTACTTAATTTAAAGTAACTAATATCTCTGCTGATTTAATTTGAAAACTTTCTATGTGGCAGAATAAAACAAAAATATAAATATGGAAACATTCAAAAGTGATGCACACTGCTGTAATTTAGAATTCCAGAAATACAGTACATGTGAAATTCAAAGCAGTGAAAAGGCACAGGAAAAGTGCTGCATGCTGTGCTACACAGTTTGTCTTCTTAGCAATTATGAAATGACTAAACATTACTACAGTGTACTTCCAGGCTGCTTCCATAACAGCAGAGCATATGACCAAGTGCAGTGAATCACTTCTTCCCTGGAGACTCCCTGCAGCTCCAATTTGTCATCAAAATGAAATGTCAGCTTTTAAACGTGTAAAGCAAACACACACATGCTGGCTTTCACAGCTGGCTTTGGGGGTCATATGTGGATACTGTATACCCAGAGACTTTCTCACTAAACTGTTAATCCGGCCCCTCCTTATCACAAGGAAAATTATTTGGTTGGCACGCAATACTAATATCACCTAAAAGATATTCTTTCAAACATACAAGACCATGAATACAATTACAGTTTTCTTTGCATACAACCTGATCAGGGACGAATTTATATTCCTTGTGAACCAGTAATTCATTTGACAGTTATGGGGACTGGAGAAAATCTACTGTAGTGTAAAAGTGTCACCAAATCTAGTCTGAGTAGCTGGTTTATGAATGAAGCTTAAAAAAAAACCTGTTGTTGATCTGTCATAACATTGTTTTGAATGATTAAAACGTCTGTCACTTCTCAAATATTTAAAAAAAGGTGCAACTCTAAACAAACAAAAACTTACACATTTAAAGACTAGACAAGGAAGACAAATGCTTCATAAATTGATTTCTTGCAGCATCTGTTGAATGGAAAGAATTAAACTCAGAAATGATCAGGGCTCAAAAATCAATACTGTCATCGTGTTAATATTTCTAATTCTGATCATGATAAAATGCAATGAGAGGATGTTGGTGTAAATACAGAGATGAAATGTTAGTTTAGACACTCTGATGCCATTGCATTTGACTTGTCACTGCCAACCCTTTACCAAACTATGCTCCTGCATACCCTTTAAAAAACCCAGCACAAATAAAGAAATACATACAGCAAAAAACTGAAGAAATAATCTAATACTGTTACTTGCTACACTTATGCTTCCCTGCTGTATTTCTGTAAGACATGTTCAAAGAAAGGAAATATTTGCTGTAGCAAACACCAAAGAAATAATTTTTATAAAATTGTGAGGCCCATTATCCAAGGATTACTATTAAATAAACAATTTACATAGTTATTTCTTATAACACTGGAGTATAAACACATTAAATGACAGAGAGAGTGGAAGATGGAAACTGACCTAGCAATCTCATAAATCTAAAGAGGGAATATTAAGAGCTGGCAGTCTATTAGACATACAGAGTATGTATGCAGCGCTCCACAGGCACAGTTTTTAAGCTTTGGGTAGATGTGGACCCTTCTACATTCTAAACACAGCTTTGTTTGATTCAGAAGCATTTGGTTTGTATAAGCATATCTTACATAAAAGCAAAACACCATGTACAGCAAACTGAACAAAGATACTATATATTGTGATTGGTAAACATGTGACTTGTAAATCCACCAAGTTAAGAAAAAACAACCCAGTCCAACTACCTTGTGATGACATCTCTCTGTAGCAGGCAAATTATTTTTAAAAAACTGCTATGTATTCCATCTAATGAACACAAAAACTGAAGGCATTCAGCTTCATGTGATTACTTTACCAAAAACTGGACCATTTTTCTTTCTCTAAATACCTTCTTTTAAAATAACTCATAATGATTGTAAAAGTTTTACTGACATTCATATACAGTAAATTTTAGCAACAATAGCTTCCCAATTCTTAATATGCAACTACAAAAAAATAGCTTCCATAAATTACAATTTTGCAACAATTCATCCAAAGTCAAATAAATTATGAACCATCAACAACAGATGTGCAAATATCCATTAGATGCCATGATGTCAAGAAGTATCCTGGTGTCAAAGTCTGCTGTTCCTTATATAGTCACATAGTACTTTAACTGCAGACATTTATAAGAGGAGGGTTTGGAAATTTGTTTTCAAATGACCTTATAAAAAGGTACTAACTTTAAATATGAAGGAAGTTTAAATAAAAGCCACACCAGACATCTTTACATTAAAGTATAAAATTACCTCTTAACAGTAAATGGAAGGGATTGGAATATAAGCACAATAAAGTACTAAACAGATTGCTGTGCAATTAAACAGTCTGAGGATATTATTGTCACTTAATTTTATAATGCATTATAATAATCTATAGATATAAATAGCAGTTACAAAACTACAATAAACTGAAAACCAAATGTTAAAAAAAAAAATTTATATACCAGAAGTAAATCTATAATCTAAAATGCTAAAAGGCATAAGCAACAGATTACAGTAAACTAAGTCCTGCACAAAACTGCAGGGTCACATCATAAGCCAAATGCACTTCGAATCACTCAAACACATATTAGGTGGCACAGGAAGTTTTGCCTATCATTTGCTTTTTCAATACTTATTGCAAGTCCATTGTAGTTTTATTCCTTCTATTGAATGAATTCCTAACTGGCAAAACCAGTACAAACTACCTTCTTGTGCTTCATTTTGAATTGCAGTGCCTCGCTGTATTTTAGACATTGTTGGACAAAATTTGACCACAGGTATTGTGATTATGGGAAGATTGTTATGGACAAACTCTGTCACCAGGTTCACACCAGTATCGCTATACCTTGAATACGTGCTACAATTACTTCTTCTGTGCACAGTGACCTGAAATAATAACATTAACCTTGATTACTTCAGACATGGTGGTGGTGCCTTGGTGAGCACAAGGATCCAGTGTCTTAGGTTCAAATATCTTGCCTAGTCACTGATCTTATGGAGTCTGCACATTCTCTCTGTGTACCACCTAATCCCCCAAATATTATGGACACCACACACTGACCCAAACCCCATTCCCATTCTAAAAGACCCGAGTGCAAGATTAGCTGATGCTTCCAAACTGGCACTATGTGACTAAAGCACAAGGGAGTCCTGTGAAGGACTGCTGCTGTGTCCAGGGTTGGCTCCTGCCTTGTGTCATCTGGTGCCAGGACAGGCTCCACTCCCATGAAACCCTGAACTGGGTTAAGGTAGGTGTAAGAATGTAAATTACTTATTTGAAAATTTATGTCATTAGCTTTTGCAGATCAATAATACAGGTTAAAATTACAAGCAATTTTTTAAAGAAAACTTTGGCAACAAATTAAAATGAGATTCAAACAGGAGTGGCAGAAAATGTGAGAAAGCAAACTTTTAAAATGTCAGCCCAAGGTTCTGCAAAACTTGGAATTGCAGTATATCAGTATTTTGTACAAATACAAAATTTATCAGTATATGAATGAAGAGAGTTAAATGGTTATTTCCACAATGAAAACACAAAAAGGTTAAGGACACAAGGTTTTGACTGTATAACACACAAAACGTTGTGTCTTTAATCTTTTCTTCTTTTCAGTGTGTAAATAACAATTACCTTTTATCCTTTGCAGATGCATGCATACAACAAACCTAAACTATCTCCATTAGATAGATCTACATTATGGATAAAAGATTGCCTGTGGGCAATAAAGATTAAATAGATTACTAATTAAAATGTGACATAATCTGATGTGGTTTGTTACTTGTATTTTTGCCACACTGTTTGGATGCACAATGTAAAAAAAAATAGCAAATTTCTGTTTTTAATGTTTGCTGACAAGCAATGTATATTTTTTTCTGATTTGCAAAGTTGTTTTTTTTTTTTTTAAACTGCAAACAATAACTGGGCAGCACAGTTAAGTAGACGAACTGCAGAGCCCCCCACTCCTTAAATGTACACGCACCGGCGACTAAAATCAATAGGGTGGCATACAATTCATATGGTTTTTTTTTCTTGCTTGCTAATGTTGTGAAACCAAGAGTGTGTTTGATTTTATGCATTTCACAAAAAAACGCCAGTTGTCAGTAGGTACCATCACAGCATTTCAGTACCACCTAACTTACCGAACTGTTCAACTGTGCAACACAAGGCTGTCAGGTCCGACCTCATCACCGACTCTACAGCCCTGAGCAAGCTACCTAACCGACCGGTGCTGCAGCCGCAGACAGGTCAACGGTTGCACTTTGCACCAATGATTTTCGTCTTAAATTAAAATGTCAGCTGAGTATTTTTTTTTTTTCTTACATTCCCACCTGTAATCTGTGTGCCTATTTGAACAAATGACAACAAAGCGAATGACATTTAACAGGTCATTAACTCGAGAACGCAGATTAGATTTTTAGAATATCCCCAAGAATAAGGAATATTCGTAAGAATAAACACGCCCAGCAACTTTAACAATACAATCCCGATTCTTTGAATAATTACCGATTATGAGGTAAAACACTATCAAACAGATAAATTAAAAACGCAATATTAATACCAATTCGTTTTTTTAATTAAACCGCAAAACTGTCTCACTAACGAAGTAGTAATCCGCTGACACATCGACACCCGTTCCAATTATAAACTCTCCGTTAAGCCCCTCCCCTTTTCCAGTCGCCTGCAGACGCGAGACATTTAAACATTAACAATCATTTTGAGTCAAACACTGGGACTGCACGTATTAAGATAAAACTCAGAAATCATTGGTGTTTCCAAATGTCAGCGCGCAGTAGGTCCAAACAGAGCACTCGGAAGAGCCCCCCTTGCCGGTCTTCTTTCCAAGACTTTGAGGTTTGTTTTTCTTTAAACGGCAGCTATACACAGAGCGCGCTGCAAACTTCAATCAATGCTTTGGAACATTTTAAACTGAATGCACGAATTACTCGAGCATTCTATTGTTCTATTCCACCAGTCACCTCACAGTGCCTTCAGGCCCGTTTCTACTCCCAACAAAAACAGTGTAGCAACACAACAGAATCGGCAGTAGCGGCGAGTGGAAACATCCTGCACCAGCTTTATGGTTCTCTCCATGCCGATCCTAGCCCCAGTTCTTCCATAATCTAAGCCCCCGTGGAACGAATATTAATTAAGAACAAATAACATTACCGAGTTCCAGAGAAACAGTCGGCAAGGTACCGGGCGCTGTTGTCAGGACTCCGGCGAGTTATTTAAGCAACAACAAACTTACCTTCCGCCAAACGCAGCCGGGTGAAAGGAGCTCTCTACAAGCCAGACATGGTTTCCGCGGTTATGTACAATAAAAAGGTATCCCCCCCCCTAGAAAGCCAGCAACCCTTACGGGGTCGATCTGAACTTAGGCTTCCCTTTTTCTAATTGTTAGTGAAATGAACGATCAGGAAAATTCTCCGCCTTTCGAACCACATATCACATCTTTCCATAGCAGCACCACCTGACAACGGACATGACGCAAATCGCAGTAAAGGGACGCATGCGTACACTCATCGGCATACACGCATATTCATTGACCAATCATCGGCGAGGGGCAGAGGGAGGGCGTGCTTGCACTGGACAATGAGAACTTCGGATACGCTTGTGGTTACGCGTGCAGTGGTGCTTTTTCTGTCTAGCGATTGCGTAAGTGCAGAACTTCATCAGTTTAAATACCAAGCTTAATTTCTGTCAAGCACTGCTCTAGGTTTACTTTTTATAATTGTTTTGTCCCGGCGAATTCAACAAGATATTGTTATATACACCCTGACAGCTTCGACATGTACATTCGACGTTGAAAAGGTTGTTCTTTGCACATTGGTTTTTACGTAGCAACGCGTCTGTATGGATGATTTCTTGTGCGTGAAGTGTATTCCTAAGCAGCTGGTTTAGTATGGACTGACACAAGCATAATTATTACCAAAAATATGCGGTGATGTAACTGTATCTCAACGTTAATGCTTTATTCTATGTCACCGGAACAGCTCAGTTACCCAGAGATTAATCCCGTTTGTCCTTTTCATAGCAATAAAAACGGAAAACAAATAAAAGGAAATACATAACAAAGAGAGCCAGCCAACACTAATTGTAAAAAAGCAATACACCTGCATGGGACAAGAGCCAGTTAGATGAATAGCCCTAATCAGAGTTAGCCAACAAAGCTGGATATCAAGTTGGTTAACCGACAGTAGACAAAGAGTACAGATAGATAAGATGAGAATTGAGAATAACAATGTGACAAGAGGTCATCAATGAGGGGGTGGGGGATATGTCTGTCTTTTTTCTGATTTATATACGTGACATTTATAGTATGTAAACTTTTGAAATTTGCAAATGATACTGAAATTGGAGTAATCCAATTGCAGGCATCGAGGTTGTAACAAAAAACAAAACAAAACAAAAAGGTCTGAAAAAGCTTCAGAACTGGGCGAACACTTACAAAATGCAGTTTAACACAGAAAAGTGCAAAGTTCTACACATGGGCAAATAGAATGTCAATTCTAAATGCAAGATCAGAGACACAGTCATACAGGAAGCAACCAATGAAAATAGGGATTTAATGTTGATACATTTTCATCGTCAAGGCAATGTGCAGAAGCAAATAAAAAAGGCACATAAAATGTTAGCTCACATCATAAAAACTGTTTAATATATATTATGGGATTTTATGTTTGTAATTTACATTTATTTGCTTAGCGTAATTGCATAACCACAGTCTAGGGACTGTTTTAGGGACTGGGCGGTCTCGTGGCCTGGAACCCCTGCAGATTTTATTTTTTTTCTCCAGCTGTCTGGAGTTTTTTTTGTTTTTTCTGTCCTCCCTGGCCATCGGACCTTACTCTTTTTCTATGTTAACTAATGTCTTATTTTAATTTATTATTTTGCCTTTTATTTTTCTTCATTATGTAAAGCACTTTGAGCTACTTTTTGTATGAAAATGTGCTATATACATAAATGTTGTTGTTTTGAGCAAGTGTA
Organism: Polypterus senegalus; assembly: GCF_016835505.1. Classification (NCBI taxonomy): domain Eukaryota; kingdom Metazoa; phylum Chordata; class Cladistia; order Polypteriformes; family Polypteridae; genus Polypterus; species Polypterus senegalus. The sequence continues at coordinate 38,401,074 of NC_053170.1, read as the reverse complement.
GTAGGACAGGTTGCGAAAGTTGATCACAACAAGTAAGACTGCATCTGGAATACTGTATGCATTTCTGGTCACCATGCTACAGAAAATACATAGCTGATCTTGAAATTATTCAGTGGAGCGCAACCAAGTACATGGTACACTTAAGTACATTTTGTACGTACTCTGACAGACTCAGAGAATTAAACCTGCTTAGTCTTGAGTAGAGATGACTGTGTGGGAACCTAATCCAGGTCTTCAGAATCCTCAGATGTTTTGACAAAGTAGATCTAGCAGAATCTATGGTGGTTTGGCGCCCTGCCCGGGGTTTGTTTTCTGCCTTGCACCCTATGTTGGCTGGGATTGGCTCCGGCAGACCCCTGTGACCCTGTAGTTTGGATATAGTGGGTTGCATAATGGATGGATGGATCTAGCAGAATTCTGTACACAAGGACACCAGTGGAAATTAAGGGAGAGTGCATTTAGGACTGAAAACAGGAAGGAATTCTTAACACAAATAGTTGTGGGATTCTGGAACAAACTACAAGTATAGAGACATGCAGTTGAAGCAGAAATCTTGACAACCTTTAAGAAGTATCTGGATGAGATATTGGCACAGCCTCACTATTAATCAATCAAACCAGGTTGGTGGACCGAATGATCTCTTATGATTAGTCAGATTTGTTATTCTCTGTTTTAGGCACACAGCTGTCTACTGAAAGTCCCACAGTTGAGCAAAAAACATGCTACGAGGTTGAAGGAATTGCCTGCATATCTCAGAGATGGGATTGTGTTGAGGTACAGATCTGGAGAAGGCTAGAAAAAATTCTTGCAGCATTTAAGGTTCTCGGGAACATGTTGACCTCTATAAATCCTACATGGAACATGACTGGAATAACCACAACTCTTCTTAGAGCTGCCTGCCCTGCCAAATGAGGAACACAGGTTTCCTGGACTTGGCTGAAGCTTCACTTTCCAATAGCAAATGACCCTAACCACAAAGCAAAGACAACATAGCAATGACTTAGCGACAGCTCTAGGAATGTCCATGCATGGCTCAGCCAGAGCCGGGACTTGAACCCAATCAAACACCCCTGGAGAGACCTGAAGATGGGCATCCTTTGATGGTCTCCAACCTGATAGAGCTTGAGAGGATCTGCAGAGAAGATTACTAGAAAATCCTCAGATTGATGTGGGGAAAAAATTAAAGCAATTTTAGCACAGGGCTGCAAAATGTGAAAAAAGTGAAGGGGACTGAGTACTTTCTAAATCCACAGTATATGTTGGTCGGTCAGTAAGTCATTTTCTAACCTGCTTAGTCCTGAACAGAGTCACAGGGGTCTGCTGGATATATTGGCCAGACATGTAATTAAGAGTTTCAGTGTACTCCATACCATGCCAATACTAACACTACTACACTACTACTACTACTACAACAATCCTGCAGACAACAATCTGCCAATTATTATTATAATAATTATTATTACATATTCTGTTTTTTTAATTAGGTAGTCACATTAAAAATCTGTACAAGTATTGATTTTTCTTTATACTTTCCCTTTATGGGTCTTTTTCTAACTAACTCCCTAACTCTCTGTTTTCTAGTGGGAGAAAAAGACAACTTATCTTGTTTTTACAAGCCACATATTACTCAACACTCCAGCATAATACTTCAGAATCTGTCGATTTTCTTAGCAACACAATTTTAGTTAACAACAGAGCTGTTGATGGCTTCATGCATTTCTTTTTTGGCGTGGGGGTGTTTTCTCCCACCCATAACCTCAAAGCTAGAGCCAAGTTAAGTGGGCAGATTTAGAACCTAAACATACAAACATGTCTGCAATGCCTGCAAAATAAAATCCTGTTTTCTTTATTTTATTCTTGTTTCTATATTTCGTAATTCTATGTTTATATACAGACTGTTTTACTGTTTTGTTGTTCTATGTGTGAATAATATTTATAAAATTTGTCGTACTTACCTTTTAAAAGAGTAATGTATGATATGCTGAAGGGAACCATATAAATATATACATATCTGTAAATCTCATCATTATTTCTTGAATGTAATTATTGTTCATTATATTTTACAATCTGATTTTTTTTAATGCACAGTGAATTACATCTAAACTGTTTAAATTGTTTTCATTGAGTCATTTATTCATTTTTTGAACTTGCTTATTTAAATGCATGGTGTGGTCAGCCAGAGCCATTTGTAACTGCATTGGGTGCATATCTTTTCTTGCCTTATTTTTATGACTGTTTATCATAGAATGTATGGAATATATCTTGGGTCTGTCTTGTATGTGTTTCAGACTATCAAAGAACAATTTCAAATTGTTGCCGCCCCCAAGAGAGACATTTGGTTGACCATCAAAGAAATTATAATCAGACCTAGACTAAAGAATTATATATTCTTTTTCTTATCTAAAGTGTAGCTGATTGCAGAAGTTTTGAGATAAGGTAGTTCTATTTACTAATCATAGCATTGGAGAGTGATGACATGTTTTATGTGGATTAGCACAAGTAAGAATTTCACTGTACTCTGCACACAACATTAATTCACTTTAATAAAAAGAATAAGTATCTTTGCATCTGTCTGGTTGTTATGTCTCCATCATTTCAACAGAAGGTGCATCACAAACATTTGTAGTAATAAAATACATTGCAGTTGTCTTTCCAACAGAAGGCGCATCACAAACATTTGTAGTAATGCATTTTATTACAACACATGTTTGTGATGCATCATCTGTTAGAATGTTGGAGACATAACAACCAGACAGATGCAAAGATACTTATTCTTTTAATTAAGGTGATTTTGATTTTATTACTAAATGCATTACAAAATACATTCCAATAGATGGTGCACTGAAAACATTAACACTGAGGTCTTTGTTGATTACTTAGATTTCAACCCGTCTTACATAGGTAGCACAGCTAGTGACTGTATAAACTTATAAGACAAAAATTTTAAGACTGAAAGATGTACATGAGTCCATTACAGGTCAGATATACTCACCCAGATAGGACCAATGTAGGATCTCCAGTCAACCAATGCTTCCCATTCTTGGAATATACATAGAAGCCAGCACACCCAGGTGAAAACAACAAGAAAACAGGCGGAATTTGCAATCTCCATACTGACAACCACTGTATGGATATAATTTTAGCTTAGATTCTCTCATTAAAATTTAAAATGTAGGATTTGTTTTTACTTTACTAACCATCTCAAGTCTCTTTAGCAGTTCTTCCAAGAGGTGAAGCAATGTCAGGTCACTTAGGCAATAGAGGAAGGACTGAGAGATAAATGCAAGTGAATACACATGGGTAAGGATCAAAACTGGAAAGGCAATAAGATGATCAGAACCAAAATGCTGTCAGAACAAAAATGCCAGGCAACATTGGAGGTCTGAAAGAATCAAGCACAAGTCTTAGAAAGTTTCTTACACACAGCTTTGGATGCCACAGGATGTTGCCTTTTAGACCATCACATTAGTGATGTCACATGGCATGACCTCCAGGATTGCACACCTAGCAACGTGCTCTTATATCTTGGCAACAGATCAACAAGATGGCTACAACTGCAAGAATACAAAATGGTGTACATTAACATATGGATCTAAACAATATATACAATTAAATCAATAACACCTTTCAATTCTATATGACTAAAAACCTCCATATAAATATCTCAAAATAGCAGAAAAATTTATACAAGAGACAAAAAATTAATAATTTTTGCTCAGTCATAACAGTAGCATCTGACATGGAACACCCACCCATAATCAACAAATCTTTTTTTTCCCAATGTTCAGGTTAGATTTCTGTTTTATTCACTCTCATGCACTGCAGAGTGAAATAAGCAGACATCAAAAAAAGCACTGCAGATGAGATACAAAACAGATCTAATGGCCTTGGGGTATAGCAACTATAAATCAAAAAGGGTTTTTTAAAGCACTTAGAAATCAACATGATTTTGTAACATATGTTTGTTATTATTGAGGTATCTGTTCTATTTGTTCTTTTTCTGTGTCATCCTTTTCTGTTTTTTTGTAGCCACCATAGTCAGATCCTTTACATAGTGTAAGATATCCAAAATCATCTGTAGTGGTTTTATTAGTATTTTTGCTCTTACACTCCCATGATTTCTCAGATTTCATGAGAAAGACAATGGTGCAACTACAGGCAGTGGAAATGGGTGAGGTTGTACTGGTACCCATGGGGCTGGGTGACCCATGGTAACTGCGTGGTTGTTGTTTCTTAAGGCTTTATTTTTAACATGTTTGCTTACTAGGCATCAAAATGAAAAGGTTAATGGTGTTATCGTTCGAGCAACTCTATAAAGCCTGTATAGGACCGTTTACCATCTATGTAGCAAATACATAAGCTTGACGTATCTTAATAATATTGATAATTTTTAAATTTGATTTGAAATTAATTTCACAATATGGACTCCTGTGAAGTAAAATATGAAGCAGTAGAGTTGTTAGGTTTGAATACACAATGGGATGTCTGAAAATCAAGAGTACACCTTATGATAAGGACTTAGGAGTTGTAGTGGACTCGTCACTATAAACTGCCAGACAGTGTTCAGGAGCCATTAAGAAGGCTAACAGACTGTTAGGTTGTATAGCACGATGTGTGGAGTAGAAGTCTAATGATAAAAGGACATAAGAGTGCTAGAAAAGGAGAAAAGCAACTAGGCTCATTCCAGGGCTACAGGGGATGAATTATGAAGAAAGATTAAAATAACTGAGCCTTTTCAGTTTAAGCAAAAGAAGACGAAGAGGTGACATAATTGAAGTGTTTAAAATTATGAAGGGAATTAGTGCAGTGGATCGAGACTGTTATTTTAAAATGAGCTCATCAAGAACACAGGGACACAGTTGGAAACTTGTTAAGGGTAAATTTCTCACAAACAGTAGGACGGTTTTCTTTACACAGACAACCATAGACACTTGAAATAAGCTACATTGTAGTGTGATAGACAGTAAGAGCTTAGGGACTTTCAAAACTAGAATTAAGTGGAGAGGACAGGCGAGCTGTGTTCGGCTGAATGGCTTGTTGTTGTCTAGATTGTTCTAATATTCTTATGTTGTAAATGTTGTGAGTATAAAAAATGTAATTATTTATTATGGTTTGTCTACTCTTCATATCCCCCCAACCCACCTAAATCTCAAACTCTGCCCATGGAAATTTATATACAGTTCACTTCTAAATTCAGAAAATTTGATGTGTTTCTAAATTTTAATCCATAAATCAAGGCTTAATTTATTTTTTTTTTTGCACTTCGGTCCATAACATTCTAGTTATGTCACTACTGAAAAACTGACATAAAAACAGCAAGAAAAATATAATTTTTTTTTATTGGGTGTTTAAGAAAAATTGTTCTATAATACGAGGGACGTTCAAAAAGTTTCCACACTTTTTTTAACTCTCTTTGTTAAGAATTTCAAAAATAAATTACATCACTCTTCCACATAGTCACCTTCCTTTGCGATGCATTTTCCCAGTGTTGTACCAACTTTTTAATGCCATCAGCAAAAAATGTTTTTGGTTGAGTGCGTAGCCACTGATGCACCGCTGCTTTTACATCAGGGTTCTTTCTTCATTCCTCGTGATCGTCGTTGTAGCTGGATGTCCGGAGTGCTCTGCATCCGTTATACTAGTATGGCCATTGTCGAACATTTCAATCCGCTCATAGATGACTCTACGAGAGAGAACTTTATCCCCATACTGTGCACACATGTGGAGATGAATTTGTGCTCCCAACACACCTCCTGCCCAAAAAAAGCGATGACAGAACGTTGTTCCTCTTTGGTGCAATTTATAAGTTTCATAGCCATCTTCACCACAGGGTGACAACTCTTATACTAAACTGCACGGGCAGCCAGCTTGCCAGACAGAACTAGTCCCATGACACTCTCAGACACGACCAATTACTACTCCTCCCGTCTTCACCATTTCCAATGAAAATATAAAAGTGTAGAAACTTTTTGAAGGTTCCCTCTACATTCACCATGCATAGTAGACTGCAAACGTAACTCAGGAAGACACCACATACTACATTTTCAATTTTTTTTGCTTTATGTAGAATCTTTAACAGTAAACACAATTGTAAAACAAATAAAAAAAATAACACTCAACACCCTTACACTGCCACCAGCATTATTGACACCTGGCAGAATGAGTCTGTGGACCTGTGAGATGTTAGCCTTACCCCAGATCTTCCATTAGTTTGAATCAGCAGGATTTTGCAGGCTGGCTAATGTTTAAGATAGATAGATAGATAGATAGATAGATACTTTATTAATCCCAAGGGGAAATTCACATAATCCATCAGCAGTATACGGATACAAAAAAAACAATATTAAATTAAATAGTAATAAAAATGAAATAAAATAAAAATAAAAAAGCAGATAATAACTTTGAGTAATGTTAGCATTTACTCCCCCGGGTGGAATTGAAGAGCGGCATAGTGTGGGGGAGGAACGATCTCCTCAGTCTGTCAGTGGAGGAAGACAGTGACAAAAGTCTGTCACTGAAGCTACTCCTCTGCCTGGAAATGACACTGTTCAGTGGATGCAGTGGATTCTTCATGATTGACAGGAGTTTGCTTAGTGCCCGTCGCTCTGCCACAGATGTTAAACTGTCCAACTTTACTCCTACAATAAAGCCTGCCTTCTTAACAAGTTTGTCCAGGCATGAGGCGTCTTTCATCTTTATGAAACAATTATTTATTCAACAAGCCCACCTTTGTCCAGAACTTGTGTTTATTAGGCTATAGCAATTCCCACTTTAATTTTTAGTGACAGGAACGAAACTTGGTTGTGTGGTCATCTGCTGTGCCTCACCCTTGGCTATGCAGGATTCATGTGGTCTGATATGTCACTTTTGGCGCTACAGTCATACTTCAGCTGTTAGCTGGCAGTAACCCATCTCTCACTCTGTTTATGATGTGTCAGACACTGTCTTCTTCTTTTTTTTTTTTTTGTAACCACTGAAATACTTGTGACAGAATGTTTTTTGGGTAGTGGTCTGTGACACTATTTCATGTGAAAACCCAAGCACTGTCAGGCTAATGTTCTTGATTTACAAGTCTTGACTTACTGTTATGGTGTGCTGAAAGCTACTTAAATCTTATTGCTCCCCTTTTTTCCTTCTGAACTCCACTTATATAATTTATTGGTACTTGCCTACATACTTTAAGCAGCATTTTCTACACATATTAACTACAACGAACAGTCACAACATTACAACCACCTGCATAATGTTGCTTAGGTTCCCTCAGCCACCAGAACAGCTCTGACCTGTCAAGACATGGAGTCCACAAGAGCCCCGAAGGTGTCCTATGGTGTCTGGCACCAAGATGTTAGAAGCAGACCCTTAAAGTCCTGTAAGTTGTGAGATGGAGTCTCCATGTATCAGCACATCCCATAGATATTTGGAGGACAAGTCAACACCTTGTACTCTTTGTCATATTCCATAAACTTTTCATCAACAATTTTTGTAGTGTGGCAGGGTGCATTATACTGGCGAAAGAGGCCACTGCCACCAGGAAATACCATTGCCATGAAAGGGTGCACTTGATCTGCAGTAATCTTTAAGTATGTGGTATGTGTCAAAGAAACATCCACATGAATACCTGGTCCCAAGGTTTCTCAGCAGAACATTGCCCAGGACATCATACTGCCTTCCACTGACTTGCTTTCTTCCCATCCTGCTGCCATCTCTTCCCCAGTTAAATGACGCACACACACCCAGCCATTCACAAGATCTGAAAAACAAAAATGTGATTTATTAGACCAGGCTACCTTTTTCTGTTGCCACATGGTCTAATTGTGAAGCTCTCATGCTCATTGTTGGTGCTTTCTGTGCTGTACAGGGGTCAGCATGGGCACTCAGACTAGGCTGTGACTACACAGTCCCATATGCAGCAAGCCGCAGTGCACTGTACTACAGGGCCATCTTAACAGCATCATAAGCTCTGGGGCAAAGTAGTGCACTGGAGCCCCTGTTTTCATAGCAAAACAGAGACATGCATGGGTAGCAGAAACATTATGTGTCCCCAGCTAGTGCCCATTATGCCCATACATTAAGATGGCCCTGCTATGTTACAGTTCTTCTGTGGGATCGGACCAGGCAGGCTAGCCTTCACTTCCTAAGTTATCAGTGACACTTGGGAGCCCATGACCCTGTCACAGGTTCACTGGTTGTCCTTCCTCACACCACTTTTAGTAGGTACTAACCCCTGCAAACCAGAAACACTCCACGAGACCTGCTGTTTTGGAGATACTCTGACCCTGTCATCTAGCCATCACAATATGGCCCTTGTCAAAGTCACTCAAATCCATACATTTTCCCATTTTCTGGCTTCCAACACATTCCCTTCAAAACCTGACTGTTCACTTGCTGCCTAATATATCCCACCCCTTGACAGATGGCATTGTAATAAGATAATCAATGTTATTCACTTCACCTGTCAGTGGGTTTAATGTTGGGGCTAATTGGTGTAGTCCATTCAATAGAAAGGACATATGAACTTAATATTGTGCTCTGTCAGACAGTCGCCATCCTCTGTATCAGTTACCAATGTAGCTATCAGGCAGCGGATTTTACTTTCCAAAGAGTGAAGATCAATAGTTTTGAGAACAGCCCTATAAGCTTTTTGAATATTAGTACCCATCGGGACACTAATGAATGCTAAGTTGTTAATTTTGTAGAAAGGAACCAAGATGAACCTCTGTTTTATAGTCAAATGTGTAGGGGCTGTTCAAGTGACAGGCCAAAATTGAAGTCATCAGGAGTCTTGGGAGATGTCTCCTTCAACTCGCAGTCCTGAAATCAATGGTTACTTTCTATCCCGATGGGTTCCTAAAGGTACAGAAGGGGTGGAGAATAAGGCATGACTTAAGGTGTGAACATGACTCGTCTGCAGGTTGTTCATTTCTGGAGGTGGAAAAGAAGATACATAAGTGGCTGTGACACATTAAAATCCATCCCTTCAAACGTCACCCCACTTCAGTGTATTATTAGAATTCAATATTCATATCTCTAGATGTTCTTATTATAGAAATGGATGTCTTTTCTCTTCATTTGTTCTACAGACAGAAGATAAGCCAATGTTTTACATGTGTACATTCCTGCTGCAAACAAACATATCTGAGATAATATGTTCTACTTAATGTTACCTGACCTAGAGTGAATATTCAGTGCATATTCATCAATTTGCTTCAAACATTAAGCACAATGCTATGGTTTTTTTTCAATAGATGTGAGCCACCTGCTATTTGCATCACACCATAATCAGCTTGTAACATGGAGTGAACCATGCAGAAGTGCAATGATGCAGCCAACTGTTTCGGGGACTCCAAAATGTATAAAGTTAGTCTAGCCAGTCATCTTTAAGGAATGGGCTTGGAATATGATAGAGTGCACCAAAATTAACTGCTAAACTGAGAAGATTACCAAGGACATGAAGCTGATTTTGTGATTGTCATTATTGTTCTGTAAATTATATGTTTGTCCATTTTTTTAAATATTCTTTGACTAGTTTAAGGTAATGGAGTGCCTGAGTCCATCCAGGAAGTATCATATAAAAGGCTAAAACCAACTGTGAATGGAAGGAATGTTCAAGCTCACAGTGAGTCACTTAGCATTCTTTATTCATATCTGGGAAATGGGAGAATGTGGAACTGCACATGGGCATTGCCCAAGCTTTGGTCATTGAAGCCAGATCACCGGAGCTTTGAGTCTGTAATGCTAATCTCTGGTTACTGCTGCACCACTTTTAGTGCACTGCAAAAGAGTTTGAACTTGTGCACCATCTGTTGTACTGTATTGAACTGGTAAATGAAGTGGACAATGACGCCCATTGAACAGGCATTTAGAATGTTGTGTGTTGATTAGCCCATGCAAGTAAGAATTTCAATGTATTCTGTGCATGTGACATGTTTGACCCTATTTATTAATCCCTTCAGTAAACCTTGGACCTAGTGGAGCAATTCACAGTTGTGCATCATTGGCACGTCTGCTAACATTTTTTGACTTTGATGTTAGTAATGAGCAAATAAAGGTTATATTATTCTCAGTCCTGGCCCCCTACTAAACCTTCTGATTTCATTAGAATGTTGTGCCTCTGCATCTGTCCGTATTGGTGGAGTCTGACGTTTAGGCCGGGAGTCACAACCATACTGCTAAATATTTACACTGTATCTCAAGTCATATATCATAACTTGTTTGTAATATAAAGTTACATGATAGCCTAAATCTCACATAGAATTAGAGGTGTAAAAGAAAATTAAAAGTACATAATTACTTTAAATGATAATAAAGTAACGTAAGACTTTTTTGAATTTATTTGTTTGCTTGTTGTACTTGTGGCAAGAGAAACATTTTTTTAAACAAGTTAGAAAATATCTGCAAGGTGTTAACATTCGGGTGTTGGGATTGAATAACTGTTTTGAAAGACTTGCACGTTAGGCATATTGGCGATGTGTGACAAAGGGTTGCTCACAGAGCCGCACTGCTGTTTGTTCAGGCTGCATATTCAGGCCTAAGCCATAGATGGAAGTGTATCTGACGCCGGGGGAAATTTGGATTTTTACATATTATTAAATAAATAAATATGTGAACAGGTAAATAAATAAATAAACACTTACACTATGGTCTGAATACAAATCATATTATCTGTAAAGCAAGAAAATTCAAAAGTCTGATATGGTAGTCACAGTCACAGTGACGCATTATGCAGACGTATTGCTGTTGGTATAAAGGAGCCTGTGGTATTTCTTGACACACTTTTGCTGAATAATTCGTTGGCTGAAAGTCCTCAGTGTTAGTGTGTCAAAGTGAAGATGTGCAGCATTGTTCATAATGGCACTCAGTTTTGTTTTCATTCTCTCCTTTGCTATGACCTCTTCGGTGGTCCAGAGTACATTCCATATCTGAGGCTGCCCTTTTAATCAGCTTGTTGATTCAGCGGACATCTCATAAAATGATAAAACAGTCTAGCACACCACAGTGTAGAAAATTGCAACTGGCCATCACAGAGTTGTGAAAGATGTGTGGGAGGTCACTACCTATATTAAAGGAATGCAGTCTCCTAAGGAAGAAGAGCCTGCTCTATCCTTTATTATATAGTTCTTCTGTGTTACAAGACCAGTCCAGCCTGTCACTACAGCCTGTACCTGTAGGAGTAAACCATCTCTACATCCACTCCTTGAATAGTGACCGGAAATGGAGGCTCTTTGGTGCGGTGAAAGTCAATGACTAGTTCCTTGGTTTTTGCTGAGTTTTCTTTGCACTAAGAAACAAAGATCTCCACCTGACTCCCATATTCTGTCTCATCCCCCTTATCGATACACCCCATAAGTGCAGAATCATGACCTGGACATGACCTGCTGTTATATTTATAGTCAGAGGGGTACAGAGTGAAGAGAAAAGGAGACAGAACTGTTCCTTGTGGTGCTCCAGTAGTGCTCAAATCAGTATCAAAAACACAGTCTTTGAGTTTCACAAACTGCAGATAGTCCATTATTTAGGACACCAGTGGCTCACTCACCTACATATCTCTGAGCTTACCCCCATATAGGGTTGGCTGGATGGCACTGAAGGCACTGGAGAAATCAAAAAACATAATCCTCACAGTGCCGCCAGCTTAGTCCTTGTGGAACAGTCAGATAATTGCATTCTCCTCTCCAATCTTTAACCAGGGGCACATACACACAACTGCAACTCTTTCAAAAGCTTGGACTGACTACTAAGGATCAGTTTGCAAGAGAGAAAATACTACAAACAAAATAAACAAGATGAAGTGACCTCTCTCAAGCCAAATACAAATACAAAAGTCGTACAGAATGTTTCTCTGTTTGCTTTATGGATAAGCAAAGTACAAGAGAGAGTTATTTAGGTAGGATGGATTTAATTACAGTATGCTTTTATTATTAACAGTTTTGCATTCACTGGCACAGCACAAAATTCATCCATCCATCCATCCATTGTCTAACCCGTTGAATCCGAATACAGGGTCACGTGGGTCTGCTGGAGCCAATCCCAGCCAACACAGGGCACAAGGCAGGAACCAATCCTGGGCAGGGTGCCAACCCACCGCAGGACACACACAAACACACCCACACACCAAGCACACACTAGGGCCAATTTAGAATCGCCAATCCACCTGACCTGCATGTCTTTGGATTGTGGGAGGAAACTGGAGCACCCGGAGGAAACCCACATAGACACAGGGAGAACATGCAAACTCCACGTAGGGAGGACCCGGGAAGCGAACCCAGGTCTCCTAACTGCGAGGCAGCAGCGCTACCACTGCGCCACCGTGCCGCCCCAGCACAAAATTCATGGGCCCTGAAAAGAAGCATTTACAATGAAACCCTAATTTAGCATTCCTAGTAATTTCACTCATTTAACATTTTTGGATACTGTTGTTGAACATAAAACAGCTCTTGTCTGAAGAACAACAAGTCTTTTAAGGCTATGTTCACACTAAAAGTGACAGTGTCCTGATTGGTTTTTCGACTGTTTTGATTAATTTTGCAACTGATCCAAATCTGGTATGAGTACAGATGTCTACCCCAAGCATATCCCACATGCGCAAAATAAATAAAACAATTTTGTCAGACAGATGCTGGCTAACTGCTAGCTTACTTCACATTCAATCAGTGATGCATGCCTCCAGATTCATAGGCTCATGATGGCAAGGAAGAGAGACAGAAAATGAAAGATTAGAGCTGATGGTTTGTGCCCAATTATAACTGGGCAATGCTTTGTAAATAGAAAGAAGTGCGATGGGAATGGTGTGGGTGCAAAACAGTTGTCACAAGAGCAATGTGGATCCTTTCTGAAAAGTTTCTGAAAAGTTATGATTATATACCTTTTTTTGTTAATCAAACTTTTCTTCACCTTCAGAACAGCTTCACGGCTTTATTGAATGCTGTCAGACAAGTTCTGAACTTTGTGTAATGTATCACATTGTCACTTTTCAAGACAAAAATTCTCCTTTTCTTTGAGGAATGAAGGAATGGGTGATTTTCTTCATGCTATGAGTTCCAGAACTTTCCATATAGGTGATGTTTTCATCTAGTGACTTGGGTGGTGTTTGAGCTTATCCTGCTGTTCATGAAATCAATTTTGATGTATTTTAGCAGTGTTATAATGAGGGTATTCTCATCTCAGACTAGGGGAACATTAGGAGGGAACAGTGGTTGCACCATAGTGTGCACCACAACTTATAAAATGGCTTCATATTCCTCCTGCAAGATGGTTGCATATACCATTATGAAACCCCCAACACGTTTAACAGTTGCCAACAGACATTGTGGCATTGAGGCACCTTTTGGCTTACTCCAAGTTGAAGCATGTCTAAATGTAGCTTATATGTCTTGGGTATTGGCCTTGCACATGTGTTTTCCAATTGGCAGCCCTACCATAAATTGCAGCTTTGTGAAGCTCATGAGGTAGACTTTTTGTTGACAATGGGCCCCTGTGGTGCACATTCAAATCTCTGGTAATTTTTGAAGCTATATTTTTGTGGCATTTAGCATCTCTCATATCTGCAGATTTTCGACTTGTGACCATTGTTTCTCTTTCTTATTGCAGATTCTCCAAGTTTGTCATATGCTTCCATTATTTTTGAGAAAGTTCTCCTTGATACGTGAAATCATTTTACAGTTTTTGTGACTGACGTGCAATTTAGGCAGCAACTATTTGACCTCTTTGTTTGTTGCTTCTTGAAAGCTCCCATCAAACATTCATATACTGCTAAAGGTCAATCAACCTACTATGTGACTCGTGATTTAGTTACTCCTAAGTTAATTTTTTTCAAGTGGCATTTTAATTATATTTAGGTTGAGGTTTTAATATAGCAACCTTCATTTTGAAGAAAGCAATCAAATGCAAGAGTAAAAACAAATGCAATAGAGAAATGCACGATTGCAACTGTTTTAAATGTTAAACATGGCTAAGCTTATGCTTTCAGTAAGTTAAAATCCATCCATTATCCAACCCGCTATATCCTAACTACAGGGTCACGGGGGTCTGCTGGAGCCAATCCCAACCAACACAGGGTGCAAGCCCACTGCAGGGCACACACACACCAAGCACACACACTAGGAATGATTCATGATCGCCAATTCACCTAACCTGCATGTCTTTGGTCTGTAGGAGGAAACCGGAGCACCCGGAGGAAACCCACATAGACACAGGGAGAACATGCAAACTCCATGCAGGGAGGACCTGGGAAGTGAAATCAGGTCTCTTTACTGCGAGGCAGCAGGGCTACCACTGCACCACCGTGCCGCCCTAAGTTAAATTCCTTTTAAGATTTTACCTTCCATGACAGGCTTTGTTCATTTGCTTGTTATTTCTTTCAAGGCAAAATAGATGGAGTGGTGGCACTGAGGCTAGGGATCTGAAGGTTGCTGGTTCGAATCCTGTAAACACCAGAAGTGATTCTACTTCCTTTGGCCTTTGAGCAAGGCTCTTAACCTGCCATTGCTTCCTCCTGGGTATGATGTTGATCTGCACGCAGCTCCTCCAGTTTACAAGGAAAACTTGGGGGTTGGTGACAGGATTGGTACTCTAGCCCCCATAAAAAAACCTCACACTGTTCCAGTGTGGTGCTGAGGTGTCACCTACTGCATTCGGTCCCAATCCAGGTTGTGTGGGGGGTGTTGCTATCAGCACATGCTCTCAACCTTTTTCAAATACAAATAAATCTTCATCTCACTTAGTTCATAAAGCTCCATCAGATGTCATGTTCAAATGACACCAACTATATCCTCTAATTTGACTGTTCCATACTAACTGTGTAGAATGGTGGCACAGTGCTTAGTGCTGCTGCTTCACACATCTCGTTTCCTGAGTTCAAATCTTGACTCCACCTGTTGCCTTGGTGGAATTTGCACATTATTTTCCATGTCCGTGTGGGGTTTTCTCTTGATGCTTTATTCTTGTGTGTGTGACTAGGCACTACAATAAACTGGTACCACATCCTTCCTTGTGTCAGATGCTGTTTGAATAGACTCCAGCCCCCCAGGACCATGAAGTGGATTAAAAGGGTATGTGATTATTGAGTTCTGTCTTCGACAAACTGAACTGATCCTGATTCTGCTGTATTACCGACTCATGCAGTCAA
The DNA here is from genome assembly GCF_016835505.1 of Polypterus senegalus. Taxonomy (NCBI): domain Eukaryota; kingdom Metazoa; phylum Chordata; class Cladistia; order Polypteriformes; family Polypteridae; genus Polypterus; species Polypterus senegalus. The sequence goes on along the minus strand of NC_053170.1, from coordinate 38,385,950 downwards.
TCGAATTTAACATACTGTTGGTGTATCTTATATTGTGTAAACTTTTTAATGTTTTTTTATGTAATTCTGCTAGTAAACCTTTCATTATACACTGTCTATATAAAGTATTCACCCTATTGGAAGTTTTCATATTTTGTTATACAGCATAAAATCAGAGTGGATTTAACTTGACTTTTTTGACACTGATCAACAGGAAAAGACTCTTCAGTGTCAAAGTGTAAAGAGATCACTGCATAGTGGTCTAAATTAGTTACAAATCCATCTATCCATCCATTATCCAACCCGCTATATCCTAACTACAGGGTCACAGGGGTCTGCTGGAGCCAATCCCAGCAAACACAGAGCACAAGGCAGGAAACAAACCCTGGGCAGGGTGCCAGCCCACCACAGGGCACACACACACACTAGGGACAATTTAGGATCGCCAATGCACCTAACCTGCATGTCTTTGGACTTTGGGAGAAAACCCACACAGACACGGGGAGAACATGCAAACTCCACGCAGGGAGGACCCAGGAAGTGAACCCGGGTCTCCTAACTGCGAGGCAGCAGTGCTACCCACTGCACCACCGTGCCACCCTTAGTTACAAATATAAAACAAAAAAATAAATGATTGCATAAGTATTAATTCCCTTTAATACAACATAACTAAATCCTCACAAATGCAGACAAATAGTTGTAGCAGTCACACGATTGTGACCACACTCCAGAAATGACCCTCTATCTTCTGCAGCCAGGTGTTACAGCCACAGCCAGGTGTTACATGGATGTCCTCTTGGCCTGATCTAGACAATTGGGTACTCAAAAATGAGGATCCTGCGAACTGGATCACCCTCAGAGAATCGTGCCACATGGCTGTACTGCTGTAACTGACGCTCCTTCACAATGCAGATAATGTGTGACACAAAGTCAAACCAGCGGTATCTAAGGATTCTCTGAAGAGACACAATACCAAAGGAAGTTCAGTCTTTGTCTCAGGTCACTGGATAGCGTACATGACTCGCAACCATATAGCAAGACAGGGAGTATCAGGACTCTATAGACTTCGTCCTTCTGCAGAGATATCGGGAGCGCTACACATGCCTTTCCAGCGACCTCATGACCCCCCATGCTCTCCCAATCCGTCTAATGACTTCATAGGAAGAGTCACCAGAGCCATGAATGTCACTGCCAAGGTAAGTAAACCCCTCGACAAAGTCGACACTCTCTCCTCAGACAGACACACTGCCGATGGCTGTGCCTAAGATGTAACATTGTCCAAATGTGCAAAACTGATAGACAGAGATCTGTCCACACAAACTCAAGGCTGTCATGGCTGCCAAAGATGATTCTGCTAAATACCGACTTGAACACTTATGCAATCAATTATACTGTGTTTTATATTTGTCATTAAATGAGACCATTTTGCAGAGAACTGTTTTCACTTTGACATTAAACAGATTTTGATCAGTGTCAAGTTAAATTCACCGATTAAAATATTTTGTAAGAATAAAATGTGAAAACTCCAAAGTGCTGAATCCTTCCTTGAGGTATTGTATGCAGTTGTAATTGTATTCTTATTTGCTTTGTAAAATGCCTGGCGATGGTTTGTAATGTGGAGGGTTCTTTATAAAATCAAGTTTCAACTGCCTAACTTTTATTCCTGATAGAGACAATAACATTAGCATTTATTTAACATTACAGAGATACTACATAACCACCTCCTGTTCTCCTTTTATACCATTTACAAGTCAGCAGCCACAGCGTCTAGAAAAACGTACATTCATTGACTTTTATAGAGCTCTAAGTACTCTGTTATTCAAAACGGATCTGATATCTTGAAAAATGTGATGCTTACCTCTAATTTGTTTCCTTTTGTGTTTAACTACTACAGATTCACACTGCCACCCACCCCATATCTAAAAATAACCCAGAGGCAAATGTCACGAGAGGCGTATCTATAATGGATAGAGGGAGGGGAAGTGAAGGTCACAGCAAGTCTTTGCACGTTTAAGGCTCAATGATATATTGACTGCATGACTCAGTTCAACGTTCTCACTTAGGTGGAATTAAATATTTCCGATCTATAATTTAAAGATTAATTTATGGAAAGTGAAATGGAAAGAGTTAATCACAAATGGAGCTCACAATATGAAATGAAGAAAACTGCAGCTCCTATGCAACACTGCTTTCACAGAATACATACACCTGATAAAATACACCACATGTGAACCTCTATTATCATTATGACTGACTGAAAACATCTATCAACACTTAGGTATTCATTCAAGAAGCCTCAATGTTCTGTTTAACACATCATTCTCCTTCTTACCATCCTGCCTGCCTTTGATTTGTTTTCACTGACATTAACGATTCGTATGTTTGAAAAAAATGCATATGATCTTTGAGAAAACAGTGCAGTGTACCGATGACATCCTGCAAATATGAATGCAATGTGAAGACTGCTCACAAACAAAGTGATCATAAAAGATTTTACCGTCATTTTCAAATGCCTGAATTGCCAAGTCCCGTTTAAAGGTCACCTGACAGTATAATGTGTGCTTTAAGAATTTTGAAGAATGAGGCAAATGTGATAAACCTAAAATGATTGTACAAGTTTATGACAAGTGTAGAATTATAAAAGTAGAGACAATCTGCTTACTTAAAGTGTTTTCTTGTGTTTCTCCTACTGAAGGTTCACGTGGCTGAGCATGTGCCTCATAGCTCTAAGACCGCCTTTAAAATAGCAATCTGTCACTCGGATTTCTTGGTGCAGGTAACTAGGTCCATGTTCATGCAGCCGATAATGCTCAACCTTCATTTCTGTCATCTCCTTTGAAGGTCTCATTTGTTATTCAAGGACTCCCAGTTGTTTTGTTTTCCTCTGGTGTATTATGATGGGGACTGAAGCACAAATATAACAGGACACAAGATGAGCAGGTACTGGGTGATTCTCTATGGGCTGAATGGCCTAAACGTTCACAGCAATCTCCACTTCACTGCTGCTTGTTCTTGTTCTTTTGTAACACTCTTTGAGGAAAAAAAAAACATACTGAGAATATATTTACTTTCTTTTATAAAGAACACAGGCAATATTGTTTTTTCAGTGTGCACAATGTCCATTTGTGAGTTCACTATCAACCCCTTTTCTTCAGTTACTTTCATTTTAGGCACACAGAGGCAACTGGTGCAAAATGGACAGCAGAATTAGAAAAAAAACTATATTCCATCTTCAAGCATATTTTTGGACTATACGAGGGAAAAGATCTCTGGAGGAAACCCACATGTATGCAGAGAGAGACTGTGCAGACTCCACATTGCTGGTACAATAGTCTGGCATCGGTTTAACCGAGGGACAGCACTACCTTCTTCACCATTGTGTGCCTAAGATAGATAGATAGAAAAGGCACTATATGATAGATAGATAGATACTGTATTAATAATGGCAGGGCTACAGCAGAAGACACAAAAGACACCAATATACATAAAGAATAACAAAAATGATCAGAATCTTAAGTATGTTAACAAGGTACAAATACACATGACAAGTTTTATCTATGAGTATATTAAGAAAAAGTCAGTATTTACAGGGCAAAGTGATTAAAAATTGCACTTCCTTATCAGGTATGATGTCAGTACAGGATTTCAATCATTGGCACAGCATATAGTGCCTTAGATGTCTGCCAGGCCAGCTCAGTACCAATCAGCACACAGGGAACAAGACCACCTTGGCTGAGGGTAGAAATGACGTCACATTGTGCTCCTTGGAGCAATGCAGTTGTCTCTGTCTGTTACTAGAGCTGCTCCTTTGTTTAACCAAGACCTCATACAGAGGGTGAGAATCATCATCCAGGATAGTAATCAGCTTCCTGAGTGGTCTCTGTTCTACCACCTCCTCCAGTGAATCCAGCCAGGCTCCCATGATTGGACCAGGCATTTTAATCAGTTTGCTAGGTCTGTTGGTGTCCCCTGCACTAGTGCCATTTCCCCTGTACACTACCACATAGACAGTTACACTGGAGACTACAGACTGGTAGACAGCATGTAAGAGTGAACATGCAGCACACAGAACACATTTGTCATAATTTAGCAACAAAGATTTGAAAGCGGAACTAAAAATCGCATGTTCTGTTTCTAAAATTAAGTTAACTACCTGTCCCTTACATTCAGTTGCATCTAATTTGTTAAATAATATGCAGTAGCAGCACATCAATCACAAACACATACATTATGACTGAAAAGCATTGTCTCAGATTCTTTCAAAATGGCCACGGCACTGGCCATCCATGAAGATCTTTACCTAAATGTTTTCAAGAACCATAGACAGATGTGGTATTAACTTTATGTATGAGGTAATTCAAATGCAGGTTAAATAGAATAATACGATGTTTTACCAACCATAAAACAGACCAGAAATCCACTATGCTCTGTGTAAAGAATTGTTGTCGGTTCCTAATCCAAAAATCTTTGTCCACATCCCCTTCTATAACCTGAGCCCTGGATTGCTTGAGTCCAGTAATTATGCCCAGTCCATTTGAGATATCCATGTAATTATGAGCGAGTTTGTTTTCTATTTTAGCTTTATAAGCTTCCTTTCCTTCGCTCAGCTTTTCATTTAGCACATGCTGTAAGTCTTACAGAGCCTCTTTGGCACCGGATCTAAATTCTCTCTTTTTCTCATTCAGGAGAACTTTTATTTCCTTAGTAATACAGGGCTAGTTGTTTGGAAAGCAATGCACCATCTTTGTGGGTAACAACACTGTGTCGACACAGAGCTTAATATATTCTGTTATGCAGTGACAGTGCTCCTCAATATTGTCCCCATGTGACTCATTTCCCATTCTGTCATTTGGAAGCAGTCATTCAGAGGCATTTCAGCCTCCGGGCTCCACTTCCTCACTATCCTGGTGGTAACAGGATGCCATGTAATGACAGGCTTGTAGCCGGGAATAAGATGAGTCCAGTTGAGGTTAGATTTGCCTAAAGGAACAAGTAGATTACACTTAAAGGCATCTTTAACATTTAAATACAGCATGTCCAACTTGCTATTTCCTCAAGTGGAACAAGTCACAATCTGATAGAAATTTGTTATCATTTGTTCCAAAGTCACATGGTTGAAGTCACCACTTATTAAAACAGAATGAGTTGTCATTAAAGTGTTGGTGACAGAGTGAATCATTTCCATTGCTAGGTCCCCATTTGTGGATGGAGGAATATAAACATTAATAAGAATGATGTCATTTATCTCCCTTGGCAAATAACATGGACAAATTCCAGCAGCCAGAATTTCAGTGTCTGAATTACAAACTGTAGCTTTAACTGTAATATGCTCCCTTTTACACCATTCTACATTCACATAGATGACCAGTCCCCCTCCTGTCTTTTTTCCACACCAGCATTTAAACAGTGTCAGGGATATGAGGTTTAAGCCAGCCCTCAGTAAAGCACAAAATGCCAGTATACTTGTATGCTCCATGGTCCGTTGTAAGCCCAGAGAGCACATCCATTTAATTTGTCAGAGACTGAACATTGCCCATTACAAGAAATGGTAAAACTTTTTCGTTTTGCTTTTTACTCTCATGCCAGCATGTCTCCCTCTCTGTCTGTGGACAAGCAGCTCCTGCAGTAAATTGTAGGTGAGCTGCTTAGGCACTCGTGATTGCAGGGTAAGTAGCCAGTTATGGGAGTCTCTCTATTATAAAAGAAAATCTTGAGATGAGACTATTGCCAAGAGATTTTGTCAAGTCCTGCTCTCCTCTCAACCATTTACAACCATGCCCATGGTCCACACACCTCTCATTCGTGTGAATGCTTTTGTCACACACAGTTCCTGCACTCTCAGCTCTTATAAATTTTTACGTTTTCCTCACTTTAAGTTCGCAATAAAAGATGTCCAAATCTTATTGATGGATTTCATCCCAAAGGGTTATCAACAGAAGAAATGAGTACATGGGCAATCCTAGCACCGAGAAACAATGAAGTCAAATGAATTAACAAGAAAATTGTCGGATCGGTTACATGGCAGTGACATGTAAAAGTTTAACAGGTGACAAGAAAGGTAATGTAGTACATCTTCCGCAGATAACATTATATACCAAAGGAGATCTTGATATGCCATTCATATTAAAACGTTTACAGTTTTTCTGTTACAATAGCTTTTGCTATGACAATTAACAAATCACAGGGACAAACATTCGAAAAAGTCAGTTTATTTATTAGAGTGAAAGAAACGGTATTCATTCACGGGCAATTATATGTTGTGTTGTCACGATGTACGTCCAAACACGGAATCAATGCAATATTGACAAAAAGTTAATTAAAAAAATGTTTTTACTGTGGTTTTACAGTAAAAGTGTAAGTTTAAAAAGTACTTGCATGTTAATTTCAAAGCCAAACAGAACAAAAAACATATAACGCAATGAATACCTCTAACACAACATGAAACATAATTTTCTTTCAATTAATTACATTTTACTGTTTTTTACTATGGTTAATTACTCACTGTAATGTAAAATAGATCTGCGAAGTGGCTAGCGCATAGTGCCCACCTGGGGGTTGGCGAGCAAAGCAAGCAGGGGGCAGAGCCCCCTAGTATTTAATAGAAACACTGGTTTGCGTGCATTGCAGTTTGTCAGCAAATCTGAAATCCATTTATTTGATTTCTAGTGGCTACTATCAGTGACAAGCCTGAAGCCAGATCAATTCTACTTTTAAATAAGACTAGTAACTATTAAATAAGTTCAAAGAGAGTAAGAAAAAAAAAGAAAAACAGTGAGAAATAAAAAAAAGGCACAGTGCCCGGAAGTGTCTGCACATGTCAGAGGAAATGATATAAGTAAAAACTGAAGTCAAACACACTAACTTTGGAACCAACTAAAAACAAAGTGTCACTGCATCATGTCAACAAAGCCACAAAATGATAAGTGTTTGCGGAAAAAACAAAATGCTGTTGGGAAAGACACAGAAAATTTCTAACTTATTTAAATGGACATCCTAACTAAAAAGTAATGTAAAAAACAAATTCCTTGACTCAAAAAAACCTAATGAAAGTTAGAAGAATTCACAAAAGAGCTCAGAATAAAGTGTAAACAATACATAACCAAATTAGATTATAACAGACTTAATGTCAACATGCAACGCAATTTTCAACCACAATGTGGTAGAGCAAAGAAATGCCTTCACTGCCAAAAACATGGTTGTGTCATAAGAAAAACACATAAAATGGCAACAACCATGAATAAAAACAACATACAAAATGTCAGCATAAAAACTAAACAATATGATGACAAAATAGGGGATAATACATGACAACAGAGGGAACAATACAGATTCAGATGTTCATTCTTGTCTAATCAACATGTTTGAGGACCATTGCTCTTCACACGCCATAGTCAAGAACTGGCTGCAGAATTTTGTTGTGACATAAAGTCCCTCAAAGTTGACCCAAGTTATGCCTAGCCTTTGACACTGCAATAAGTGGTGACACTGGACTGATGTACTGGTTGGGATGGATGGGGTTCCCTTTCTTGGATGGGACTATATAATGGATAGACTGGATGAGACTGCCTGTCAGGACTCAATGTGTTTCCCCAGTATACCTGGGGGCAGTGTCTCTGGGCTGGTACACCAATGCATAAAGTTGAAGGGCATACTGGGAACTATAGTCTCACTTGCCAGCCCTGTTGGGTTCCATGAGTGCCACCTGGGGAAGCTGCAGGGAATGGCCGCCTATGCTTTGTGGTGCTTTTACTTGACTTGGAATTACTTCCTTTATGAATTGTTGTGTTGGTGGAAGTAATTTTGGGTTCAACATAAAAGGGACCTTCCTTATCTCATTCTGGAAGTCAGAATGAGGAGGACAACACTTGCCAAAGGAGGTTTGTTAGAAAAAGGAAGGAAGGGGTTGTGACTTGATGCTATGAATGTAAAATCAAAGGTTATTTGAATGTGTGGCTGGGGCTTGTGTAGTTGTATCAAGGATATGGGGCCCTGAGACTATCCCAAGTGGCCTCAGCATTAAAAAACAGAAGAAAATTTTGCCAAAGTGGAGAATCATGCTAGAAAATCTAATAGTGATAGTGCGCATAGTTGGCAATACAAGGATTAGTTATTTACAAGATAAATTCACTCTACATTAACCAGAATGTAGACTTGTGAGGGGAAACACCAACACATCCATTGTTTTGAAGAGATTCTTAAACTAATTCAGACTGGGAGAATGAAACTTGGATACATCACTATGAAATACCAAACAACAAAAGAAGCATGGTGATTCTCTAACAGCAAGACAAAATTGAAGTTCCAAGCCAGTGCTACCAAATTGTGGTAAAGTCCACAATTTTTTATGATGTTGAGGGTATAATCCATATTGATTATATACCTTAAAAAAACAACATAAGTAGTCAATATTATGCTACACTACATGTTGCAAATGTTGATAGGCAAAACTGTACATCAGAAAAGACAACAACCACACACCATATTTTCAAGCCTTAGCCCTGTGTGACGACCACCTGTCCCTCAGTCTGAAGAACCACTTCCATGTGACAAACTATGGTAATGATGAAGATGCAGAAGATTAGATACACAAGTGTAATGGAGAACAATATCTAGCATACAAGTTGATAACATTTTTTAACTATTCATTTGATTTGTTATACTAAATTAATCAACAATGGGAAATTGTCTTTTCTCATTACCTTTGGAGGTCAAATCATAGGGTCAGCCATTGTACAGCACCCCTGGAGCAATTTTCAGGGTAAGGGCCTTGCTCAAAGGCCCAATGGAGTAGAAATTCCTCTTGCAGTAACAGGACTTGAACCGGCAACCGGCATTCCAGAAATATGTGCAGATCCTTCGCCTCAGAGCCACCTCCTCCCTATTAATATCTAACAATACATCTTCTTCTTCTTCTTCTTCTTCTTTTTTCGGCTGCTCCCATTAGGGGTTGCCACAGCGGATCATCTTCTTTCATATCTTTCTGTCCTCTGCATCTTGTTCTGTTACACCCATCACCTGCATGTCCTCTCTCACCCCATCCATAAACCTTCTCTTAGACCTTCCTATTTTCCTCTTGCCTGGCAGCTCTATCCTTAGCATCTTTCTCCCAATATACTCAGCATCTCTCGTCTGCACATGTCCAAACCAACATAATCTCGCCTCTCTGACTTTGTCTCCAACCGTCCAGCTGACCCTAAAATGTACTCATTTCTAATCCTGTCCATCCTTGTCACACCCAGTGCAAATCTTAGCATCTTTAACTCTGTTACCTCCAGCTCTGTCTCTTGCTTTCTGGTCAGTGCCACCGTCTCCAAGCCATATAACATAGCTGGTCTCACTACTGTCCTGTAGACCTTCCCTTTCACTCTTGCTGATACCCATCTGTCACAAATTACTCCTGACACTCGTCTCCACCCATTCCACCCAGCCTGCACTCTCTTTTTCACCTCTCTTCTACACTCCCCATTACTCTGTACTGTTGATCCCAAGTATTTAAACTCATCCACCTTCAGCAACTCTACTCCTTGCATCCTCACTATTCCACTGACCTCCCTCTCATTTACACACATGTATTCTGTCTTGTTCCTATTGACTTTCATTCCTCTCCTCTCCGGAGCATATCTCGACCTCTCCAGGGTCTCCTCAACCTGCTCCCTACTATTGCTACAGATCACAATGTCATCAGCAAACATCATAGTCCACGGGAGCTCCTGTCTAATCTTGTCTGCCAACCTGTCCTTCACCATTGCAAATAAGAAAGGGCTCAGAGCCGATTCCTGATGTAATCCCACCTCCACCTTGAATGCATCCATCACTCCTAACGCAGACCTCACCACTGCCACACTTCCCTTGTACATATCCTGTACAACTCTTACATACTTCTCTGCCACTCCCGCCTTCCTCATACAATACCACAGCTCCTCTCGAGGCACCCTGTCATATGCTTTCTCCAGGTCCGCAAAGACACAATGCAGCTTTATCTAGCCTTCTCTATATTTCTCCATCAACATCCTCAGCATACATCGCATCTGTGGTGCTATTTCTTGCCATGAAACCATACTGCTGCTCACTAATCATCACCTCACTTCTTAACCTAGCCTCCACTACTCTTTCCCATACCTTCATGCTGTGGCTCATCAATTTTATCCCCCTGTAGCTACTACAGTCCTGCACGTCCCCCTTATTCTTAAATATTGGCACCAGTACACTTCTTATCCACTCTTCAGGCATCCTCACACTTTCCAAGATTCCATTAAACAATCTGGTTAAAAACTCCACTGCCATCTCTCCTAAACACTTCTATGCTTCCACAGGTATGTCATCCAGACCAATGGCCTTTCCATTTTTCATCCTCTTCATAGCTGTCCTTACTTCCTCCTTGCTAATCCGTTGCACTTCCTGATTCACTTTCCCCATATCATTCAACCTTTTCTCTCTCTCATTCTCTGCATTCATCAGCCCTTCAGAGTACTCTGTCCATCTGCTCAACACACTCTCCTCGCTTGTGAGTATGTTTCCATCTTTATCCTTTATTACCCTAACCTGTTGCACATCTTTCCCAGCTCGATCCTCCTGCCTAGCCAATCAGTACAGGTCCTTTTCTCCCTCGTTAGTGTCTAGCCTCTCATACAATTAGGCGGAGTGGTGACTCTGAGGTTTTAGGGATCTGCACTGGCAATTGGAAGGTTGCCGGTTCGAATCCCATAAATGCCAAAAGGGACTCTGCTCTGTTGGGCCCTTGAGCAAGGCCCTTAACCTGCAGTTGCTGAGCACTTTGAGTAGTGAGAAAAGCGCTATATAAATACAAAGAATTCATCATACGCCTTTTCTTTAGCCTTCGCCACCTCTCTTTTCACCTTGCGCCTTATCTCCTTGTACTCTTGTCTACTTTCTGCAACTCTCTGACTATCCCAATAGAAATGTTAAAAATTGTAAAAAAGCCAGATAAACCAGTTTTGTTACCACCAGGGCTTCATTGATATGAAAAGCACCATCTGGGCCAGTTTATGACTTATTTACCTGTTGTCTTGTTTGTTTTAAACTACATTTGTGCATTCCTTTGAAACTTGAGGAAATGCTGACTAAGGTAAACTGGGAACTGAATCTGCCAGAGGTCAGTTCATTGGGAATTACAGGATGACAAAACTGGATTTAAATTAAGGACTGAAAAAAGGCAAAAGGTCTCAGTTTCATCCATGTAGAATGCCATGCTCTCTCTCTGCCATTTTCTATCCTGAGAGGCCCTGTGCAGACAATAAGCTGGCTAAAAAGAGAGCGGAGCAGATGACAACTTAACCAAAGAGACTTGAGTGTAACTAAAAGTTTATGTGCCATCTGAAACAACATATCGGGCACTATCAGGTTATATGGTGTGCAAAGCCGCATTCTATTTGCTTTTGGTTTTTGGCACTCATTTTAATATTTGATCTATAATATATGAATAAATGTGAAGCTTTTTGTCCCGCCGGTTCTGTATTCTTGCCTGAGATCTTAGATATAAAAGGGAACATAACATTTGAGTTCCTTAGTAAGGATTTGGGAACTTTTTGTTAAGGGCTACATAATAAAGAGTATAAAGGGGAAATATGATCACTGTATATCCCTATCACGACAAAACTAGGCAAGATAAAAATGTTTTATTTGACTGCCTCAGTAAAGCTTTGGGATTATATATAACAAGTGTATTGTATTTGTGTTCAATAGGATTATACTGAAAAATGTGTTTGGTTTTACTGATGTTTCTCTTTTTGAGTACCCCTCATACATTTCACCTTTCTGCTTTGTCCCTGTCATCACATTCCACCCACTACCCATTTGTCACCCCCAGGGACAGTATGAACCTATAATGCAAGATCCCTGCTACAGCTTCTTACACAAAGTTCTTAAAAACGTTGCTTCCTGATTGTTCAAATTGCCAGATTTATAGGCCTGTAGAGAAAGATGTGATCGAATGAGGAGGGCAGCTTAAAGCTCCTGGCACTGACCTGATTTCATGCTTACTTAGCGCACAGTCTTGTAAATGGAGTGACAAACTAGTGAAATTAGTTATGCTATTTAAAATGCACAAGACAAAAGATTTACAGGAGAGTGCAGAGTCATGCTTATTGTATGTGGCATGGAATGACTTTAAGGCTATCAGCATTTTAATTTCATAAGTGTAACCTTGAATAGACTTCTTGATGTTTTATGGCTTTATTGCCTCCTGCCAACATTCTGTGCTATTTATTAAAGGTACTGCTGCATTCACAGACAAACCTGCTGGTAGCTGTTCTCAAAGCATTACTCATTACAGCTGATATGGCCGTCTGTGCCAGCTCTCCTTAGTCAATTAATGTTAATCTTTATACTGCTCTTCAAAGTGGGCACTCTTGCAAGGTGATTTACAAAGATTACGGCACTATAGGATAAAAAAGAGACTCCTACACTAGATATAAATGCATCTGGTAAATTGGTATAATCTGGACATTTTTAAAGCAGTAAAGCATTAAAATGTAAAACAGTTAGAAAAGGTGGAATTTCAGCCTCACCCTATGCTTAAGAACAGAAGACGCTTCTCAGAAACTTCCAGTAGACAAGAGATTTCTGATGAATGGATGCCATGTTGAAGCCAGAACTGGCATCATGTGGGATAGGCGTAGCACCACAGACAATGCTGGCACCAGAGCCACATACTGGGGGCAAATCCTGGGACAGGCATTGTGTATGTGAAGTTTCCATGGACCTTCTGCTGGGTTTTATTCAATATTCCCTTTTGTTCAGGGTTAGTTTGCTTTCCATGCTTCCAAGATTGGTCCTGACTTTACTGAGATGTGGAAAAATCAATAAATGAAAGGATCCACTAAATGTGAGATGCTTCCAAGTAGGCCATCCTGTGTGCAGTTTGCACATTCTGCCTATGTTAGGTGAGTTGGTGGCTCTAAGCTTGAAGAATTCCCAACCATACAGAAATGTTACACAAACCACTCTGCATTGCCACTGTGGAGGAGGTTTTGACTTTATGTGAATGATCATGAAAAAACTGGTGATATGGAAATCAATGAAGGATGGAATATTCTATTTACTTGTCTGTTGCTTATTTTTCTGCCAACATTGTAAAACTGCTTTAAAGAGATACACCACCATTTATGTTACTTTCCAGTATAATTTGTAGTGATGTAACCTCATGTTTTCATGCAGAATGGAGATAAATAAATAGAATTGGGTCTATGGTGACCAAACATGGGGTACAGCCAACAAAGTAAAAAACTTCCATGAAAACATCTCATGCTACTTGTTCCACATTATCCACAAGTCAGGCCATAAGCTCACAACATCCCAAACACATGAATTTTTATTAAGATTAGTGTTAAATAAACTGCTTCTTGAAAACACTCTCATAAACAAAAATGAAATACACCCTGACTCTAACAAGCATGTGAATTGATGACCCTCACCATCCACTTCATTGGATTACTAACTCCGTTACAGAGTATTCATTAACTAACATTGTGGTTCACGTAAATAGCAACTAAAGACAGCTCAAAATTAAAATAAGTATACAACAAAAGATTTAATATGAAAAGATAAAGAAAAGCAAGTGGAAAAACTTCAGAAAGAGAACATCCCTTGTAATGGTGCATATCTGAGATGCTTCAACAAGCAGAAAGTTCAGTTGACTTGTGAAGTTTCAAAGCCTGCTGCCAAATAATCCAGAGGTACTCCAGTTGGGGCTCACCGATGTGAATATAAATGTAACAAAGTATGTAGGTCTACGGTTTAAATGCTCGTTTGAGACTGAGTGCGTTCCATTTTTGTTCATGAAAGCGTTTTCTGGAAGTGGTTTGTTTTACAATATTTTTGTAAAAAGAAAAATGCAAGCATTTGGGAGGACTTGAGATGTTAAGTACGTCAAGTACTTAATCAAGTATGCAAGTATGTCAAGTAACACAAGATTTTTTTCATGGTTTTTGATGATGTTTGCTGTTGTCCGGCGTTAGTCACCATAGGCCCCTAATCTATGAAGAAATTTGTTGTCTCCATTCTGCATGAAAACACAGGATTAAAATTATTAAAAGGCATTGCTACAAACTACATGGAGTGAGAAACATCCATCCATCCATTATCCAACCCACTATATCCTAACTACAGGGTCACGGGGGTCTGCTGGAGCCAATCCCAGCCAACACAGGTTAAAGCAGTGTTTTTCTGTTCTGACTTCACAAAAGAGGGTAAAATGCAGGATCTTTTTAAAATAAAAGGTATATTTCACGTAAAGCTCAGTTATAATGTGAAGCTCTGAAGAGCACAAAAGGCGTACAGCCAGTCAGTCATTCAGTCATTGTCTAACCTGCTTTGTCCTGAACAGGGTCCCAGGTGTCTGCTGAAGCCTATGCCAGCTAGCATGGGGCACAAGGCAGGGAACAAACTCTGGATAGGGTGCCAGTTCATCACCGAATGAACACACACACACACACTAGGGCCTATTTAGAATCACCAATTTACCTAACCTGCATGTCTTTGGACTGTGGGAGGAAACCGGAGTACCTGGAGGAAACCCAGGTCTCCTAACTGTGAGGCAGCAGCGCTACCACTGTGCCACCGTGCTGCCCAGTCAGAAACATATTAACAAAATATCACTTTTGGCTTGAGTATTCCTTTAAGACAGTGGGTGGACATTCCGAAATATGCTCTTAAATGATCACTAATTTTAAAAGTCAGCATTTCATGTATGGTATTCTTCAAGCTGAACTTTTTTCTTTACAAACATGGTATGTATGCATTTGCCACACAAAAATTGCTTACTAATGTTAAACATTTTCTATAAATTTAAAAATATAAATATCTTCTCTGTACTGGTGCTTTACAATGATTACTAAGGGGCATGGTGGAAAAGGTTGCAAACATGCCAAATGCATCCATTTTTCAAGCCATGACAGTTGTCGAGTATCGATGAGTGTCTTGCAATTACACGCACACACCATAAAATAGGTTATACTGTACATGTCATTTTCAACAAAAAAACACCATAATTATGAGATTAATTCATTTTAAAAAAAAGACCAGCTGTGGGTGATAGCTCAGCACTTAGTCCTCCTCCGCAACAACCTTTCAACTCCTTGGGTGTGACCAAATCACAGTAAGCTTTTAGTGGTTGGTTTTGTTTTAATTTACTTCCATATTTATGTAAAAACTCACACAAGTGAATAGAAAACGTATCCTTACCACAAGGAATATGCAAAAAAGTGTGCATTTTCAGATCCCTTTTGTTGTCACAAACATGCATCAGGATCATGGAAGGTATGTTTTCTTATATTAAAATCTTTGCTGCTTCGTTTTTAGAGTTTTATTTTCCTCTGTGCCCCATAGCCTCCATTGTAAAGGTAAGATATTTTTTGAAATTTATAGAAAACACTTAGCTTTGGGCGGCACAGTGGTGCAGTGGGTAGCGCTGCTGCCTCGCAGTAAGGAGACCTGGATTCGCTTCTCAGGTCTTCCCTGCGTGGAGTTTGCAGGTTCTCCCCGTGTCTGCGTGGGTTTCCTCTGGGTGCTTCTGTTTCCTCCCACAGTCCAAAGACATGCAGGCTATGTGCTTTGGCAAACCTAAATTGTCCCTAGTGGGTGCTTGGTATGTGTGTGTGTTTGTCCTGTGGTGGGCTGGTGCCCTGCCCAGGATTTGTTCCTGCCTTGTGCTCTGTGCTGGCTGGGATTGGCTCCAGCAGACCCCCGTGACCCTGTGTTAGGATATACTGTAGCAGGTTGGAAAATGACTGGCTGATGACACTTAACTTTAGAACAGAATTTTCCATAAAAAATGTACACTGACATATACCACGTTTGTGAAGAAGCAACTTCAGCTTGAAAAATACCAGCTTATCATTTCATGAACACTGTATCACTGCTATTACCTTTATTATAATACGGAAGTTTATCAGAAAACTGTATCAAACATGGTGTGAATAGTTTTCACAAAGATAAAGTTTCTGCATTTAAAACAATAAAAACACATTATGAAAACACAGTCATTCATTGAAATACACAAGTGTGCAAAATGACAGGGCCCAAGAAGAGGTTCACTGCAGCTCAAAACTGTGTCTGTTAACTATTAACAGTCTGATTTTAAAAACTATAATTAAAAAACAGACCAGCAAAATTTGCAAATATTACATTAATGCACTTTGTAGATCGTGTGTTAGGAAGTACCAAGTTGGTCCTGGTTAAGCCTGAAAACTGAATGAGTGAGCCATGAAAGTCAGCTAGCTACTTATCAAGAGCTTCCTGTGACCGCAGCGAGAGTAAGCATCTCTGGCACATCCCATTATGTGACAGGCCTTACAAGAACCACTCCAGCAGCCCATCCCAGCCAGGCAGGCAGGCAGGCCCCTTGCAGGGCCATGTGAGGTGCCTCAGCATGTTTTGATTGTGTGGTATGTGGTGTGTTCTGCGGTTTGGCAGATGATCAGGGGATGACTCAGGCTTAGAAGAGCCTGCTTTCTCTTTTGCTCAGCTCGGAGCGGCACTTAAATAACTCAGGTACCAACCAGGGTTGCTATGGGAACCATGTACTAATTAGAGACCTTCATTGCTTTCCAAGTGGGTGGGTAGGTGCCCCCGGGGCCTAGCTTGGTTTTAATTTGGAGAAGACGCTGAAACTTTGTAATATTTACCACAGAGCTATGATTAGAATTTCCTTTCTTCAGACGAGGCAGTAAACTCCTGGTCGGAAGCGTCTCTTGTCCCAGCTGTGTCTGCCAGCGTTATCTCTGTATTGCATAGAAAGCACCCGACACAATCTGCCAAAATAAAGTTAGGCAAGGCACTTGAGAAGCACAAAACTATGAAGCTGTATGCTGGGTGCAGTTTCCACTACCCTCTGAATTCATCCAACAGTACAACGCTACATGCAAAAAACTGTAGGATCCTAAGGCTAGAACATGGAGCACTAGCTTAAACTCAGTTGACTGAAACACACAGCCACTTCTTTTGTAGGCTTGTTGCTGTCTAGAGTCTGGTAAATTCCTCACTCATCTGCAGTGTGGACAGAAGGTGTTGTCAGAATGTTATTCATCGGTATGTCTCATCTGCTACCTCAGAATCAGTCAGAATTACAAACTGCACAAGTCATCTTTTTAAGATTACGATTTTCTAGATGCATTTGCATCACACAAATTATTTATAATCATTCAGCTTCTTCATAAAAATTGCATATGAAACATATGTGAACGATTATTAATTAAGGAGAATAGGTATGCCTAGGTGCCAGGGCATGTTATTCAGAATCAGTAAAGTGTCTGCAAAACACTCTATTTATGAAAGCCTTGCAGAAGAAACCTCAGTGCCGATTTTGTTAATGAAAACAACCGATTTGCATTACAGGGAAGGAAGAAGTGAAAGCCACATTGTAAGTCTAATGATTTTAACATTTGAGCATTGCTGATGAGAACTCTAGCTTTTCCAAAGGAAAACTTCACCTTGAGCTGGAGTGGTAGGAAACATCCTGTTATGCTTAGCACAGCTGCCAACTGCAAATGTATTCCTCCACATATTCATGTTACATTAATTACCATTTTACTTGCGATATCCATCTATCCTTTTCCCAATTCTGAGTCTCAGGCGGTCTCAGCCTATCCTTATCAGACACACATCAGGAGCTGCCCCTAAACAGGACTTCTGGTCATCACATTCTCATATACTCTCTGTTAGTCAGTCCAAACCAATTTACAGACTCCGATATATCCGTCTTTGGTAAAGTATATGTCTGGAACATGCAGTGCTTAGCGAAACCCCAACAAACACTGAGAGACCATCCAAAACCAGCACAAAGTGGCCAAACCAGTGATGCAACCCCAGAAGCCGGACTGCCGAGGCAGACTCTTTAAAGTACTATGTCAATGTCATTTATTGTACTGAATTGTGTTATGTTTTCTCAGCTTTGCCAAACAGTAAAAGTGAAAATTGGCAGAGGAAAGTGGAATTTTGTGGAATCAGAACTGCCATTCTCAAACACTATCTAAACACTCTGCGGAAGACAGAAGGATGTAAAAGTGTCTGGAGGGTTAGTGAATACTGCTCATTATGAAACAAACCAAAAAAGGTGCAAATGCTTGAACTACAAATGACCTTTTAAAAACTGTCCAGAGACAATTAATGTAAAGGGCACTTGCATATGCCATCTGTTTTCTCAAGCTCACCTATGTCCAGGTCAAATGGGCAGCAACCTAAGCAAAGACACCCTCTTCCCTGCCACCATCTCTGAGGGATACTAAGGTGCTCGTAGGCCAGCTGGGAGATATCATCTCACTAATGTATCCTGGGTCTGCTCAAATACCTCCTGCCTGAAAAACCTCCACAGGGAAGTGTCTAGGTAGGATCTTAACTGCCTGAACCACCTCAGCTGGCTTGTGTCAAGACAGAACATCTGCTGAATGTCTGCACTCCTCACCCTAACTCTAAGGCTGAGGCGGGACACCCCACAAAGGAACTTTATTTCTGCCGGTGGTATCTGTGATCTAGTTTTTTCAGTCACTACCCAAAGCTCCTGGTAGTAGGTAAGGTTAAGAATACAGATTGGCCGGCAAAATCGAGGGCTTTGCCTTCTCTTTACCATGATTGACACAGTGCAATGTCGACATAACTGCTGACGCCACTAAGACCTGCCTTTCAATCTCTTAGTCCCTTCTTCCCTCACTCACAAACAAGACCCAGAGATACTTAAACTTCTCCATTTGAGAAAGCCCCTCCGCTCCAACCTGGACAGGCCACTCTACCTTCTTCTAGGCGAGTACCATGACCTCCGACTTGGACATGCTGAACCTCCTCCCAACCAACTCACACGCAGCCACAAACCAGAGGTCATCAGTGTGCATCTAAAGTCATCACCTGATAAAGCCAACTAGATGATATCATTTGCAAAATGCAGTTTTGAACTGGACCCCTCCAACCCTTTACTGCATTTAAAAAACATTCTGTCTGTAATAATCACAAACAGGATCGGTAACAAAGTGCAACCCTGGCGGACTCTCACACCCATTAAAAAGAAGTCTGACTTATTGCTGGTAGTGTGAGTGAAGTCCTCGCTCTGGCTGTATAAGGACCAAATAAGTTTCAGCAGGCCAGGGTGGTATACCTTTTTTGAAGTCCACTAAACACACGTACAGTAGACTGTTTGGGCATGCCTCCATGAACCCTCTAGAATTCTCACATGATAAAGAGCTGCACTCACATTTGCATTTTGGCTTAACAAATTGCACATACAAGTTTTAGAAAACAGCTTAAATTCACACATGAAACAACTTTCATTCCTGATAGAATTTCTCACAAATTCTTAAGAGAAACTCACATCTGACTGTCTACCCGTTACTCTTTAGACGTAGGAGGTTACAGTTCAAGTTTCACTCAGTCTGATGACTCCTCTGAGACATGTGGGATTCTGACATTTCTTTGTTGAATCAAAACACCAATTTTAGCACTCTGCTGACAGATCCTGTCCGGGTGAGGGGGTGGTACTTACAGCATGGGAGCCAGATATGATGAAAACTTCATCTGCAAATTATTTTTAAAAATGTGCTGGAAAGACACAACCCATGCAGGCTCAGATTCAGACAGCAATCCATTCGAATTCACTCACTGATTGAATATTTTGCTCATTTTTGCTAAATGTTAATTAAAAAAAAGAAATGAACACATTTTGCAATATCTGAATGCCAGAAGAGCTGGCAGTTTTAAAGTGGAAAACAATGTTATTCATTACATTACTGCCTTCATCCGAATTTACTTCACTTTCAAATATCATTTAGTCACCAGACTTTTATTCCCTTTTTTATTTAAACAAGAGCAATATTTAGCGCAATAAAATCTAATTAAGGAAACAGTTCAATAAAACACAGGAATCGACAATGCAATTTAACTTTATTCATCCCAGTGGAGCAATATGGTTAGAACTGTAATTAAAATCCATAGACAATGCAGTCCTCTAGCTATTGTTATGCCACACTTGCTTATAAGAAGCTGGTTTGACTCTTAATTAAACAGTTTAATTGTGAATATCAATATTATCGAACCATTCTACTTAAGCATCACACAAATAAGACTTCGGCTATTTTTGGATTAAACACACTGCCGTCATCCTCTGTTCAAATCCATTACAGGACAATGCTTTAATAATGCTTAGCTTTAGCAGATATATTCCATATGTGAAAAGAAAAACATATTTATAAGAAGTCTATCTAACCCAGTAACTCAGTTCACACTGCTCTTATTATGGACTACAAAAACTTGTTTTTTAAAAATAATAAAAAAAAAAAATTAAATATAATTTTTTTTTTTTAACCGATTTAGTAAAACATGCATTCCGTTAACTGCATTTTCTAAATTCAGTTTTAATTACAATCAATACATATGGTTGTTTATCAAGGCTTTTTTCCTAAATAAGACCTTTATTATTTAAAGATTTTAAAATGTTATTGTGGTGTTCATGTCAGCAGTTGAAATTAATCCTATGGTTTCAACAGCTGTTAACAGTAGCAACAATAGTAAATCTTGAAAAATCCAGACAGATGGCAATGTTGACTTCCTTATATAGAAGTTACTTTTTTTTATTCAAGTATTCTTTTCTACCACGACTCTCGCCACCAAAGTTTCGAACTCTGTGAATCTTTTGTAGCTGGGTTTCAATTGTTTTCATGATATTTACTTCGTCTGGGATATGCACATATCTGACATTTCTACCAGTCACAAAAAAATCATCCAGTTTCGTCTCCTTGCCACGTGGGTCTGTGTAGACAACTTCTGTTAGCCGAATGTTCATGAATGCATCCACATTGATAATGCGACCTTTGATCACACTCTCATTTTTTAAATCTATAGTAGTGACAAGCCCATGAATTCCTTGCAGCAGAATGATGAGGCTATTTTCTGCTATGGTTCGTTCACGAACTGAGTGGCTCACCTCCATGATATTCGGATAGAGAACCTGTACAAGAATGCAAAAAACTGTTAGCATACTCAATGTTGATATGGATAAAATAAAACAAATCCTTTTTTACCACAATCCTATGGTCTTAACTGGACTTATTTTAAAACTCAGTGGTTATACAGTATGTTGAACTTGCCACTGATGATATTAATACAGAAAAAAAAGAATCACAGAAATTCAACTAACTCCCTTAGCAGAGTGAAAACTTCAACACATGCTATAATACTTGCAATCTACAACATTTTCTATTAAAAAAATAAATAAAAATGTCATGCATTATACATTATGTTACAGTAAGTTCTTCAGACCTTCATCGGGGTACAATACCAGTACCCACCCACATACCAAATGCAGGTTTATTTTAAATGAAAGGAAACTAACATTTTACATGCTTTTGCATGTGACAAGTTTGGTCTAGTTGTTCCCCAGTTCTCCTAGGTTGTCCAAATTCAGTTTCGATTCAGTCCAGTAAGTGTTTAGTTAATATTAATTATTAACGTTTCAAAGAAACATTTTCAATTGAACAGATACCTTTTCCGGATAACATTTTATTAAATGTATGGTTTTCATCAGTACATACGAGATGTGTCCCTGAATTACCATGTTATGAGCATTATTTAATAAGAATACAATCCGATTTGTTAGACAGGCATTTAATAATACATTTTATTTATACAAAGCGCCTTTCTGAGAACTCAAGGACACTGAACAAACAATAAATAAATAAAAGACAATTATAAACAACTAAAAACATCAGAAAATATAAGAATTAAAACCAAACAACCACTGTAATCATAAAGAAAAAGCCATTTTAAACAGATGTGTTTTAAGTTTACATTTGAAGGATGAATATGATTCGATATTTCTAAGCTCAGTAGGCAATGAATTCCA
The DNA here is from genome assembly GCF_016835505.1 of Polypterus senegalus. NCBI lineage: Eukaryota > Metazoa > Chordata > Cladistia > Polypteriformes > Polypteridae > Polypterus > Polypterus senegalus. The sequence goes on along the minus strand of NC_053170.1, from coordinate 38,364,130 downwards.
GAGCTTGGGAGCAGATCGGCTGAATGCTCTGCTCCCCATGGTGGTTAGACGGGCGAGAGGGACAGTCAGATGGATGGAGGAAGAGGATCTAAGGTTACAGGAGGGAATGGCAACATGAAGGTCAGACAGATATGAAGGGGCAAGGTTATGAATGGCCTTAAATGTTAACAGCAGAATCTTAAAATCAATTCGAAACTTAATCGTGAGCCAATTAAGCTGCTACAAAACCAGAGTAATATGGTGAATAGATGAGGTTTGAGTAATGATGCATGCTGCAGAATTATGGACTAGCTGAAACTTACAGTATGAAGAGATTTATAAGAGAGACCAAAGAGGAGTGAATTACAATAGTCCAGCTGAGAAGTAAAAAGACTATGAACAAGAATGACAGTGGTATGGGGAGTGAAGAAGGGGCGGATGTGATTAATATTACGTAGGTGGAAGTAAGCAGACTGGGTGATGTTATTAATGTGAGATTAGAAAGATACGAGTACTGTCGAGGAAGACACCCAGACTCTTGACCTGAGGTGATGGGGAAACAACGGAGTTATCAATAATAAGAGAAAGATTGTTGGCTTTGGATAACGCCACAATGATCAAGTTAACACATCTCTAACCCACAGGTCATTGGCAAAATAAAATAAAGACTTCACCCATGAAAAAGGATAATTTTTCAGACACAGAAAATAAGCCATAACTGGAAATACAGACTAAAACATTATTATGATGCATAAATCCATATTACATTTTAATGGTTCATTTAAGTTTTACAATTAAAAAGGAAAAGATTTTGGTAATTAGAAACCAAAATTAAAAATGGAAATAAGTAGCAAAATGCTTTTTTAGGAGTTCATGCATCAGACACCAAAGATTAGAACAAAGCAAAGCGTAGGAGATTGGCTCCATATATATATATACTGCTCAAAAGAATTAAAGGAACACTTTTTAATCAGAGTATAGCATAAAGTCAATGAAACTTATGGGATATTAATCTGGTCAGTTAAGTAGCAGAGGGGGTTGTTAATCAGTTTCAGCTGCTGTGGTGTTAATGAAATTAACAACAGATGCACTAGAGGGGCAACAATGAGATGACCCCCAAAACAGGAATGGTTTAACAGGTGAAGGCCACTAACATTTTTCCCTCCTCATCTTTTCTGACTGTTTCTTCACTAGTTTTGCATTTGGCTACAGTCAGTGTCACTACTGGTAGCATGAGGCGATACCTGGACCCAACAGAGGTTGCACAGGTAGTCCAACTTCTCCAGGATGGCACATCAATACGTGTCATTGCCAGAAGGTTTGCTGTGTCTCCCTGCACAGTCTCAAGGGCATGGAGGAGATTCTAGGAGACAAGCAGTTACTCTAGGAGAGCTGGAGAGGGCCATAGAAGGTCCATAACCCATCAGCAGGACCAGTATCTGCTCCTTTGGGCAAGGAGGAACAGGATGAGCACTGCCAGAGCCCTACAAAATGACCTCCAGCAGGCCACTGGTGTGAATGTCTCTGACCAAACAACCAGAAAGACTTCATGAGGGTGACCCAAGGGCCCCATGTCCTCTAATGGGCCCTGAGCTCACTGCCCAGCAGCATGCAGCTCGATTGGCATTCGCCATAGAATACCAGAATTGGCAGATGCACCACTGGTGCCCTGTGCTTTTACAGATGAGAGCAGGTTCACCCTGAGCACGTGACAGAAGTGAAAGGGTCTGGAGAAGCCATGGAGAACATTATGCTGCCTGTAACATCATTCAGCATGAGCAGTTTGGTGGTAGGTTAATGATTGTCTGGGGAGGCATATCCATGGAGGGTCACACAGACCACTACAGGCTTGACAAAGGCACCTTGGCTGCCATTAGGTATCAGGATGAAATCCTTGGACCCATTGTCAGACCCTATGCTGGTACAGTGGCTCCTGGTGCACGACAATTCCTGGCCCCATGTGGTGAGAGTATGCAGGCAGTTCCTGGAGGATGAAGGTATTGATACCATTGACTGGCCACCACACTTTCCTGACCTAAATCCAATAGAACACCTCTGGGACATTATGTTTTGGTCCATCCAATGCCACCAGGTTGCACCTCAGACTGTCCAGGAGCTCAGTGATGCCCTGGTCCAGATCTGGGAGGAGATCCCCACAACACCATCTGTCATCTCATTAGAAGCATGCACCGATGTTGTCAGGCATGTATACAAGAACACAGGGGCCATACAAAGTGCTGCGTACAATTTTGAGTTGCTGCAATTAAATTTTGGCAAAATGGACTAGCCTGCCACATAATTTTTTCACTCTGATTTTTGGCGCGTCTTTGAATTCAGGGTTGATCATTTTCATTTCCATCAAACGATGTGGCATCCTTTCGTTCCTAACACATTACCCAGTCTATATCAGTATAGATATCCAGGAGGATTTCTTTTTCCCATTGAGATCTGATGTGTATTCAAAGTGTTCCTTTAATTTTTTGAGCAGTTTATATATATATATATATATATATATATATATATATATATATATATATATATATATATATATATATATATATATATATATATATATATATATACACACACACACAGTATAGACAGTAGGGTTGAGCAAGTGCAAACTTTAGAATGCAAGATATGAGAATAAACATGTGAAATGGGAGCTAGACACATACTGTAGCCAATTAATAGATCCTGATTGCTTGCAATCTGCATTACTGTGTCACACAGAAAAATGTGTGGGGTTCATGTGTCAATAAATTGCACTCAAGTGGTTTGGAGGCCTACAAATACTAGCTGTTCCCTTGGGTTGCAGAACTTCACCAACTTTTTAATATATATATAAATATAAATGATTTAGATAGGAATATAAGTAACAAGCTGGTTAAGTTTGCAGATGATACCAAGATAGGTGGATTAGCAGATAATTTGGAATCCGTTATATCATTACAGAAGGACTTGGATAGCATACAGGCTTGGGCAGATTTGTGGCAGATGAAATTTAATGTCAGTAAATGTAAAGTATTACACATAGGAAGTAAAAATATTAGGTTTGAATACACAATGGGCGGTCGGAAAATCGACAGTACACCTTATGAGAAGGATTTAGGAGTCATAGTGGACTCAAAGCTATCAACTTCCCAACAGTGTTCAGAAGCCATTAAGAAGGCTAACAGAATGTTAGGTTATATAGCACGATGTGTGGAGTACAAGGCCAAGGAGGTTATGCTCAGCCTTTATAATGCACTGGTGAGGCCTCATCTCGAGTACTGTGTGCAGTTTTGGTCTCCAGGCTACAAAAAGGACATAGCAGCACTAGAAAAGGTCCAGAGAAGAGTGACTAGGCTGATTCCAGGTCTACAGGGGTTGAATTATGAGGAAAGATTAAAAGAGCTGAGCCTTTACAGTTTAAGCAAAAGAAGATTAAGAGGTGACATGATTGAAGTGTTTAAAATTATGAAGGGAATTAGTACAGTGGATCGAGACTTGTATTTTAAAATGAGTTCATCAAGAACATGGGGACACAGTTGGAAACTTGTTAAGGGTAAATTTCGCACAAACATTAGGAAGTTTTTCTTTACATAAAGAACGATAGACACTTGGAATAAGCTACCAAGTAGTGTGGTAGACAGTAAGACATTAGGGACTTTCAAAACTCAACTTGATGTTTTCTTGGAGGAAACAAGTGGATAGGACTGGTGAGCTTTGTTGGGCTGAAAGGCCTGTTCTCGTCTAGATTGTTCTAATGTTCTAACTGTAATATCCACTTTTACACTGTGTCTGCATAATATTTACTTCAAACAATTCAACTTTGGTATTACACACAAATGTAAAATCCCCAGGACAAAGAACCAGAGTAGGTAGTGATAATGGACAGAAAATTATATAGCTCAATAAAAAGCATTTTACAGAGCATGTGGACAACAACCTGGCATAAATGCCTATAAAGCGAAAGGGCTTACAGGAGAAGCTTTTTGGCTTGAAGACCCACCTCTTCACATCGTTTGTTGGTCAAGAGTAGTGTCTTCAATTCACTAAGTCTCTCCCAGGACTCAAAGGGTTTTATGTACGTGCAGAAAATTCAGGAAGTAACAATAGACATATCTATTTTATTAAAAATACATTGATTTTACATGCTTTGAGGAAGTGTCTGAATTATATAACATGAGTAATGTAAGATTTTTTTTCTTCCTTCTTCCCCATGAACATTTTTACATGTTAACAAGCAATCAGCTTGCTTTCGCATTAAATACCCCACAACTGCATGGCTTTGCAGTAGCGCGCATCCGCACCTCATACTCGCTTCACCAGAATGCGTTAGGTTAACTGGTGACTGTAATCTGGTTCTGTGTGGGTGTGTGCATAAGTGAGCCCTGCAATGGACATTCTAGTTGTTGGAAGAAGGAAGAAAGAAAAAAAAAAGTTATTGCATTGTAATGTTGCATCGATACTAACATTTTCACTTCAGTAGCAGTACTAAAATGATACTACAGAAAATAAACAAATTCCCCCAAACCAGCTCCCAGCTACTTCATCCCCCTGACTGGCACACATGCATGTCACTTGGCTCTGCTTGTCTGGGGTCAGAGGCCACCCAACTGCCACACGATCCTCTGGTTCCATCCAAGGCTTGCTGTCTGCCATGCTCTCTTGCCAAAAGGCTTCAGCAACAGGGAGAAGACTAATACAGGGCTTCATACAGTGCCAGATCTGCAACCTCCACTGCAGTTCAAGGCTTCCTCCCACTCAGATACCCTTCAGAACTTCGAGTGCGTGGTTATTCTCATATTACAGAGAATTGCCCCCCTTGAAGTTTTGAGTGTCTGATATACCATTATTGTAGAAGTGTCCCCTTTTTTGTGTTTAGCACACGCTAAAATATAATTACTGTATTGCTTTGAGGTGCATTGAAACAGAAAGATGCCAGTATGGTCCACTTCAAGACCTAATAGTAGGATTACCAAACTTTGCATAATGCTGGTATAGCACAGTTTTAAAAAATTGGGTAGTTTGGAACTTTTTTAGTACTGGTATACCATGCAACACTACTGCATTTTTTCACTGGACTAATTTTTAGAATGACATTTAAATAAACAAATTAACCGGTTGCAGATTTATTTTTTTTTTTTTGTTTTTTGTTAAATTGCTTACTTACTTGCGCTCTAATAATAACTATTAGTGAGTAGCACTGACACCAGAGTAAATGACATGGAATGAAAAGCCATGCACCATAAATTTCAAAACTGAGTTTACCAGATTTTATTGTTTATTGGAATGCATCACGCAACTATGTGTGCTACACAAAGATAATTGTGCTTTCTACCTTGTTTTTTGAAGATGTTCACCATCATCATCCTTATTTTAATTCTACTTTTCTACTTGTCCTGATTATTTATTATTATAGGCATTAGTGCCTATAGAATTAGCAGCTTACATAGCTGGAAAGGCACCATCAATGCTGAAAGGTTATATACAGGTTTTAGAGCAACATAAGCTCCCATCCAGATGATGTCTTTTTCAGGCAAGATCTTGCATATTTTAGCACTACAATGCTAAACTGCATACTGCATCTATTACAACAGCATGGCTTCATAGTAGGAAAGTCCGGGTGCTGAACTCACCTGCCTGCAGTCCAGACCTTCATCATAAAACATAAAATACGCCAAAGAAAACCCAGGACTGTTGAGCAGTTATAATCCTACACAGTGGTAAACATGGCTCTGTCCCAACTTTTTTGAGACTTGTTGTTGCCATCAAATTCAAAATGATCTTATTCTTTTCTTAAATTGGTACATTTTCTCAGTTTAAACATGCTAAGTTCTATTGTCAATAAAATATGAGTTTATGAGATTTGCAAATCATTGCATTTTGCTTTTTTTGGATTTTGCAAAAAGTGTTCCAACTTTTTTGGAATTGGGATTGTGTTTAGGGGTTAAAAAAAACAAAAAAACCTTCCACAACAAAAAATCTAAACATCCCAAAATCTAAAAAATATGTTTTGATGGATTTAATTTTTCAACCCTACCTGTGTTATTTTGTCAATAATATGTTAACAAGTAAGCTATTGTAAAATACCATGTCCATTGTCTGGCTGAATTCCAAGAAGGAATTGCACAGAGAAATGGGGATTTCCTGTTTCTGCGAATTAAGGCAGCTAGCACAAGTTTAGTGAATAGCAGTACTCGCGATTCTGTCAGAATATACGTCATGACGTGGAAAAAAATACAAACTTAAGCCAGGGGAGCTTTGCCCTCCTTGTATTGTTGATTGTGCTAATATACATATACTGTACTTCAAGGAACAGATTTCCTCCTTGGTGGTGTAATACTTTCAGTACTGCAGAAAACTGGGGTGTGCCCTTGGAGATCAGACTGCAATGTGCCTCTACAGTACACTCCGGTTCCCAAGGCAAAAACAGGTAAATGCCACACAGTGAATTAGTGCAGCCTGTAAACATCAATGCTGTATGTAGCAAGTTAAAGGAAACCATGATTTAGTGTATACAGCTTTTGATTTAACTAGATCTACCAGTTTGAATTAAAAAAAAAAAAAAGAAGACGAAGAAAGAAAGACACAAATTGATCTACAGCAGGAATGTTTTACCAGTGGGCAATTTGTATGCATCATTTTGAAAAGCAAGAAGCTCCAGTGAACTAATAATTTTTAGCAGGTTAGCTTCAGGTTGGGGAGCATGCACTGGTACAGCACGTTGCCGCACCCACCACACGTCGAAAAAGATCGGCATCCTGGTTAGCAAAAAATACAGAAAAGTACTTCAAAAGTTGCATAATACTGTACTTCTGATACATCTGATTAATCAACTGCACTATAGGCCCATTGTCTTTGCTAATTTCCCAGGCTAAGCTGGAAAACACAGTTATTTTTAAGAAAAGATAATTAAATGTTAGTTACTTTTTATAAAATGTAATGCCTTACTTACAGTGCATTACTTTTTTTGTATGAAAATGTGCTTATATTCCTAACCAGCATTTTGTTATTACATCCTTAACCTATGGATACCTTTAAGAAACTGACTAGAAAGCCATACAAAAGTTATTTTCTTTTAAAAGTATTGTAGCACCCCCGTTCCGGACCGGAGAGGTACACGCACCTTAGATGGCCGAGACCCATCTGAGGGGGATTGAAATACCTGGAGAAGCCAACTGTAAACGGCAGCCCCCTGAGCAGTGGAGTGGGGCGCAGGCTGTTAAAGCCCATCGATTTCATGCTTTACACCCAGTGCTGCTGCAATGAGCACGTTTTCCTGGTACACTAAACTAGTAAAGTAGCAACGTGTATCTATTTAAGTAACACAGGTATTTTAATTTAATATCTATTACGTTACGCTACTCGTTACTTTAAAAAGTAATGTACTATCCCCCAGCTTCGACTACTGACATCGCTCTGTCCTATTAAAACACTTACACCTCTGTTACATTTATATATAACAATGCTAATCTCTTATACATATCCATTCATAGAAATTGATTGTTTTTCCATGCGTAAAAACGAAGCTCTAAACAGAACTGTTCCGCATGCAGCGAATGCCGCTTTTCGGCACACATGCTCCACTGCTCAGTGCACATAAAAGAGTTCTTGTGTGGGTCATTCACGCTAATTCTACTAATGTGCAAGTATTTTAATTGGGTCTATTTGGACGGTCAGTGGACGAGGATTACAGTTGTCATGACTGCATATTTATATACATGTTATGTTTGCTTTCCGAAAACACATTCCATCAGTCTCACTTGTGACATTTAAAACACACACTGCTTCTTCCAAACATGACGGTAACTTGGTGCTAACGAAGACGTTCATGAACTTACCAATTTATATAATATTTGCCGTAGCGTAACGCTGCTCGATTCGGATAAGAACACGTAGCGTTCATAAAAAAACTCGAGAGGCAGTATCTGGTTTAAAAAATACGAACGGAAACGATTTTCTTCACCGTAGTACCTAATGAAAAAGCCAGACTAAGTCCGTTTAATAATCAAAATACCAAAACTGTAGCAATATAACTCACTAATAAAACCCTTCACGTCATTACTACTCCACTAATTATACATAATTAACTGTACTTGTAATTAAACCTAATGCTCCTCCCAATCCTACGAGCTCCATTAAGAAATTCTTCATTCACAATACTCACGTTTTCAACTCCATAGAGAATGCGCGGCATCGACTTCCTGCCAGTCGCTTTTTAAAGACGTCATAACGGGATACGGTATCTTAGCGCCATCTCATGGCTGCCGCCTGTTACTTCTAGCTGAGACGTTTCAAGACGAGGCAATTCTATGGGATGAAGTGTGTGAACCTGCGTTCCCTTTTTTACATACTTTATTAATCCCTGAGGGGAAATGGACTTGTCGATGACTCCTTTCAACATATGATTACTTTTATATTATTCGGTTATAATAGTTTCTACCCAGGTAAACCTTTTAAAAATTGCATTATGGTGTTACATTTGATAGCATAGTAAAGTGGGCATGAAAGCAACTCACATTGCGACTGACTGCATCAAAAGTGTAGTTAGAAGTGTCATTTTAGTGAGCGTAAGTGGGTGGTTACGAGACATAAGATAAGGGCGAGGTGAGATAAGGCCAAACTGTTAAAAGTTTCTGCTGCTAGGAATATTGAGCACCGAGCGTTTACCCAGCTCAGAAAAGGTAAGGGGGGCTTCAGAAATACTAGACTGGACATGATGTAATAAAGTCCTTAAAATCCAGCAAGTAACGGTATACCCAGCACTAGGGCTGGTACGTTAAATAATGCCTTCTGAGGCAAGGTGTTCTTTTTTTTTTGCAGTCAATTTGCCCGATCCCCTAAATATCATTACCAGACTTCAAATGTTATACTTTATTCACGTACAATACGTATTACTGTACAGTACATAGGGTGCATTCCATTAACAACAGACAAAAAAAAAATTAATAGCTAATATATTTTTTGGAAAAACAATGAAATTAAATATCCCACTGCAGCATTATTAGTAACAAATGTCAACAAATAAAAGAGACACGAGTTGGCCCATTTTCTTTTTGTCTGTAATGTCACCAAATTTAAAAACAGTCAAATCATTTTTGAGGTTTTGGCGTGTTTAGTTTTTCTTTTGGGGATGTTACATGTAAATATTGATATTTTGAAATATCCTTTTACTAGTAGCTCCGTACTGCCCTAGATGTACCTTCCTTTGAAATTTCAGCTTTTTAATCTGGAAATGGTGTTTTTGCTGATGAATGAGGGAATCATTCAGTCAAGTTTACAGTTATATATATATATATATATATATATATATATATATATATATATATATATATATATATATATACATGCATATTTATATACACACACACACATATGTATATCTATTTATACTAGCTTTGCTCTCCAACATCCCATCCCGGTCTGCGTCTCTGCCGCTTGCGTATGTGGATTTCACTTTCACCAAACAACAAATCTTTTATTTCTCACGGATACGCCTGTTCTTTGGGAAGAAGCACTACTTTTGCCTGATGGCAACATGAATTAGCCAATCTACAAGTCTCCGACTTAAAGTTTAAATCCGAACAATAATTTGATCTCTTTTCGCTGTTCCTTTATTTCACCGAGTAATAATTTCCGTTTGTTTGCGCTAATACAATCTTTACTATCATTTTTTTTTTAACTTTTGAATTTTAGTACTTTCATTACCTCTAACCTGTTCTGTATGTGTATTGCGCCAACATTTCTGAATTCTTTATTACGTTCTACTTTGTCATCTACTCTTTGTCTTTTATTTTCGGCCCTGGGCGTGGTTAAATCTCTTGGCACAAAGTCTGGTCCCGCAGGACGTGAAGTATCTCTCTGAAAAAGTCACGTCTCGTCCCAGGCTAAAAAGTCTCATCTCGTCCCAGGATTTTTTTATTATAATAGAGAGATATATGAATCTCAGTCTGATTATTTAGGTGGTTACCTACCAAGTAATGGTTGTGGTTTGTCAGCCAGTCAGCAAATATCCGTCATGTCCTCTCAGTTGTGAGAAGCAGCTCATAGATAAGTGATACAGTATCTGCCAAATAATACAAAGGGTACATGACATGTGTTTTGCCCCTTATTGGGTCTTGTCAGGTATACACAGTTTTGTATCCCCTAAGGACAAAACACATGTCTCGTACTGTATCACACATACACTACTTAAAAAATTAAAGGAACACTTTGTAAAATCATCGGATCTCAATGGGGAAAAAAAATCCTGCTTGATATCTATACTGATATGGACTGGGTAATGTGTTAGGAATGAAAGGATGCCACATCATTTGATGGAAATGAAAATTATCAACCAACAGAGGGTTGAGTTCAAAGACACCCTAAAAATTAAAGTGAAAAAATGATGTGGCAGGTTAGTCCATTTTGCCGAAATCTCATTGCAGCAACTCCAAATTGTACTTAGTAGTTTGTATGTCTTCCATGTGCTTGTATGCATGCCTGACAACATTGGTGCATGCTCCTAATGAGACGACGGATGGTGTCCTGGGGGATCTCCTCCCATATCTGGACCAGGGCATCACTGAGCTCCTGGACAGTCTGAGGTGCAACCTGGTAGCTTTGGATGGACTGAAACATATTGTCCCAGAGGTGTTCTATTGGATTTTGGTCAGACGAGCGTGGGGGCCAGTCAATGGTATCAATTCCTTCATTCTCCAGGAACTGCCTGCATACTCTAGCCACATGAGGCCGGGCATTATCTTGCACCAGGAGGAACCCAGGACCCACTGCACCAGCATAGGATCTGACAATGGGTCCAAGGATTTCATCCCGATACCTAATGGCAGTCAAGGTGCCATTGCCCAGCCTGTAGAGGTCTATGCATCCCTCCATGGATATTCCTCCCTACACCATCACTGACCCACCACCAAACTGGTCATGCTGAACGATGTCACAGGCAGCTTAACGTTATCCATGACTTCTTCAGACCCTTTGTCATCTGTCACATGTGCTCACGGTGAACCTTCTCTCATCTGTGAAAAGCACAGGGCGCCAGTAGTGGACCTGCCAATTCTGGTATTCTATGGCAAATGTCAGTCAAGCTCCATGGTGCCGGGCAGTGAGCACATGGCCCACTAGAGGACGTTGGGCCCTCAGGCCATCCTCATTAAGTCTGTTTCTGATTTTGTGGTCAAAGACATTCACAGCAGTGACCACCTGGAGGTGATTTTGTATGGCTCTGGCAGTGCTCATCCTGTTCCTCCCTTTCCAAAGGAGCAGATACCGGTCCTGCTGAGGGGTTAAAGATCTTCTATGGCCCTGTCCACCTCTCGTAGAGTAACTGCCTGTCTCCTGGAATCTCCTCCATGCCCTTGAGATTGTGCTGGGAGACACAGCAAACCTTCTGGCAATGGCACGTATTGATATGCCAAGTAGGATCCAGTGTGAATGAAAAAGACGCCCAGAGAAGAGCAACAAGGGAGTGATTACAGGAGCTGAACCTTTTTAGAGATTAAGAGTTTGACTTTGAGGGTAGTGTGGTGTAGTGGTTAAGGTTGTGGGTTTAAATTCCACTACTGGCATTTTGAGCAAGTGACTTTAAATGCCAGTGCTACAACTGGAATAAGATAAAAAAAGAAATATGATCAATTGTATATCAGTGTCAAATGCTGTAAGTTGCTTTGAATAAAGGTGTCAGGCAAATCATAAGTAATAATAAGTTTAGGTGGACAGGACTGGCAGTCTTTGTTAGACTGAATGTCCTGTTCTCGTCTGTTTCTAACATTCCAACTAGCTTGTGCCCTGCGATGAACTGGCGACCTGTCTAGGGCTGTTTCCTGCCTTGAGCATTGTGCTGCTATGAAAGGTTCTGTACCCTATAAACCTAAACTGGATTAAAGAATGTTGTCTTATGTCATTTTTATGTAGAGCTCCTCCAATTTATAAACTGTCTATATTTACGAACATAATTAAACACAAAACACCATACATATAGTTACATCTTAGATTTTTTATAATTTAGGCTTTCTAAAACACTTCCCAGTAATAATGCAAGAAAATGATTGGTGTTCAGAAGAGGGTGAAATGCAGTAAAGGTTCCAGGCCTTGGATTAAACACGTTGTAGGATGTTATGTTACAATGAAAGTCTAACACTGTGCCTCTCATTGGTTATGAATTCCTACTTCAAGGTCGGAAGGAATAATTTGGTTAAAGTGGAAATAACTCCAAGAAAACAATGTTACAGTCTTTGTCACAGTTATTCATTATTAATACGAGCAGTCTAGAAACCCCCTGCTAAAATAATAGATTATAAGACATGATCTAAATGAAGAGATTAATGGAAAATCCCTAATATCTATGAGTGGATTATTTTAGAATCATTGTGTACTAAGCATGTGAGAGAAGTGTTTTTCTCTTACTTCCAGCACCTTGGATTCTGCTGCTCACAGTTACACTTACATGACCATTCCTTTTCTGTTTGACTTCTCCTTGAAGTTTCAGCCCACCACTATATGCAGTATGTAAATTGATAAATAAAGGTAAGGCCACAATTGGGAAACATGTTTTAAATAGAAGCTTTGGTAGAATAGTAAAAACACAAAAGTCTACATACACAGATGTCAAAACAACTACGGAAATCTATTTAAGCACAGTAATAAAAAAAACTACACATTTTCAGATATAGGGAAAGCCAGCAGTTATGGCAGATTTAAAACTGGGGATTTGGCATTTCCTTCAGGAACTGTCAAACAGTGACATCCAGTGTTCATATCATGTCATTGTGGAGGCCAAGGCTTTATAATTTTAAAAAAAGCACACACAATGTTACAGCTACATGTTGCAAGTGTTGTATACTCAAGAACAAGGAACCACAGAGCCACATTAAATACCCTTAAGAAAGCCATTTATCCCACTAGTGATCCACTGTTGATTTCAGCACAACTGGTTACACTGGAAATTCACCAGTGTTAAATGATTTATTCATTTATTGATATACCAAACCTGCTTGTTCTAATACAGTGTCACCAGAGAACTGGAATTACTTCAGCACCTCATATACTCTGAAAAAACAAAGACACAAATTCCTCCATCCCTCAGTCAATTTACTGATCCTGCCGTTAGATCACAGGGAGCCAGAAATGATTTCAGTAGCATCAGCACAAAAGAAACTTCTCCTAAATGGAATGGCATTCATTCCATTGGAAGACACGGTGTTAAAGTATTAATCCATTTTTGCAACCCTAATTCAATTTCTGCTTTGAGGGGAGTTGATCCTGTCCACAGGTGGCACAATACATTTGACAAATGAGAGGAGGCCATTCAGTCCGTCATGGTAGTTTGTTTAGGAAAGAACGAAGCTTGGATATGGTGCTAGTCCATTGTGAAGCAGTGTTTCTCACACACACACACTTTTCCTTGGCCAATTACAGTAGTCTACAACCAACATCTCTGGATGTAGGTAATAAACTGATGTGCCTGGAGGAAAAAAGAAAACTCCCCACTTTGAACCCAGGAGAGTGAGACTGCAAGGCATCAGCATCACTTTGGCAGCCAGATTGTTTGCTTATCACATGTTAATTAAACAGGGAGATTCTTTTGTTTAAACCCACACCTTGTTGCAGTAGATAGCACAGCTGCCTCCTCACTGAACCCTGCTCAGTCATTGTCTGCACTGAATCTCCAGCTCTGAATTGCTTTTTAAATTACTCACAGTCCAAATTCATAAGCTTGAGGTTTTCTTTGGAATGCTGGATGGTCCTGGACATGCAAGTCCACAGACCTGATGCTAAAAGGACTGAATGACCTTTCAGAAAAAAAAACAAAAGCAATTTTTAACATGGAAAATTTGAGTTGCCAGGACAAAAAAAAAGCAGTCTGATTACCTCCCTGCCTGATTATCTCCCTTTGTCCTACTGGAAATCGGCTACCAGAAGACACGCAGCAGGCAGGTGTTGCCCAGCAACAAAGCACACATGGAAATGAAGGCATAAAAGTTATTATTAATACTGCTTAAGTAGAAAATGCACACTCAGTACCTGCTTTAGTACACAATATCACTTAATATCATTATTTTATTCTGGGCATCACTAGATGTCCTCTCATCATTAGGAATGAAATACATTTGCAGAAAAGAAAAATGAAGTGGGCAGTCATGTTAGGTGCAGCATCTACTTACTGGGTCAGCTGATACAGCCTAGCAACAAAGGAGTCATAGTTGGGTTGTTTCAAGATGTCTCCACAAAAGACAACATTTTTGATATTTAATATAACACTGAAACACAGATAAAAAGTTATGGCCAGTATGTCTTAGTTATTAAGCATTCATTAGGTTAGTATGATATGAAGTGCACAATGAAGATGTAATGGTGAGGGAAACAGAAGGAACCAAGTTAGAGAAACTAAATTAGATTTAAGGGTAAAGTGGTTGTGAAAGGGGGTGGCGCAGTGGTAGCGCTGCTGCCTCACAGTTAGGAGACCTGGGTTCGCTTCCCGGGTCCTCCCTGTGTGGAGTTTGCGTGTTCTCGCCGTGTCTGCGTGGGGTTTCCTCCCACAGTCCAAAGACATGCAGGTTAGGTGGATTGGTGATTCTAAATTGGCCCTAGTGTGTGTTTGTGTGTGTGTCCTGCGGTGGGTTGGCACCCTGCCCAGGATTGGCTCCAGCAGACCCCCGTAACCCTGTGTTCAGATTCGGCGGGTTGGAAAATGGATGGATGGATGGTTGTGAAGGGTGGCCATGAGTGATGATGGAGGGTATGATTAGCCAGTTATTTTATGCTTAGGTGAAAGAGTTTAGCTAATGCAGTTTTTACGTAATGGGTGTCACCGAATACAATAAAATCAGACAGTTTAAATGTGCTGTAGTGGTTTTAGAGAGGTCTTTGATCCCAAGACTGAAAGCTCTGCGGTAGCCACATACAGCATGGGGGAAAAACCTTGTGGAGAGTTTAAAGAACACTGCATGCCACAGAGTCTGTTCATCTGTTTCTTCATGTGTGCCAGGTGTATATTACCCAAGAGGCTTCCCTTAATGTACAGTACTTCAAAAAGGCGCAGGGATTACTCCTCCCAAGAAGAACAAGAGGGATCACCTCTTCAGGTCTTGCAAAAATAAATATACAAGGTGGACACAATCACAGGTTCATTCTGAGAACCAAAGGTGCAGGAACTGTATTAGAGATTGTTCTAGTCGCTGCAAGTGGAAAAAAGTAGTAGAAACAACCAGATTGAAGACTGAGTCACAACTGATAGTCAGTTGATGAAAATGTAGTCATTAATAAATCCTGTGCAGTATACCAAAAAAAGTAATAAGAGTAAACACATAGCTTCATTTACTGGTGTTTTGAAGGAATAAGCCCTAGCAATCACAATATGCATACGTCTCTTTTTACAGTTTTGCAGTGTGTTTTTGTGGAATAAGGCAATATGGTGGCATAGCAGTAAATGTTACCTCAGACATTCAGCTTGTGCACAGGAACCTCATATCAAATTGTTGTCTATGTGAAGTTAGCTGGTTCTTCCCATGTTTGGTCTACGTCCTCATCCCCAAAGACACACATGTTTGGTTAACTAGTGTCTGTTAATGTAGGCTTCACCTGAGTTTGAATGTGTGCCTGAATGTGCCCTGCAATGCACTTTCATCCAGTCCTGGGCTGTTTTCTGCCATTCTCCAGATGTTGCAAGGACAAGCTCTGGCTTCCCACAGTATTGGATCAAGAAGGTTTGAGAAATATTTTAACTTTGTGTTTTATTGCATTTTTATTGTTGTTTTCTATTTATTTAATCCATCCATCCATCCATTATCCAACCCGCTATATCCTAACTACAGGGTCACGGGGGTCTGCCAATCTCAGCCAACACAGGGCACAAGGCAGGAAACAAACCCCGGGCAGGGCGCCAGCCCACCGCAGTATTTATTTATTTGTATTTGTAAATCTGTAGAAGGCTCTGAGCTTGTAACTGGGAAGAGCAATATTAAAGAAAAAGTTGAAACCAACTGAATACAATAACTGTGAGGGGTTGTGGGGTATGCAATGCACCCAGGTCTTCACTAAAAATGGCTCTACTACACGTGGCTCTTGCTATTGCCTGTGGAAAAAATGATCCTGTTTAACTAATGCTGCCGTAAAGGATCAATAACTTAAATATTAGATCAAGTAAATTTAATGTTCTGCTGACTGTACAGTTTCAAGCATAGTTTACATCAGTTACAGTATATCAGTGCATTTACATAAAAAGAAACAAATAAATATAGAGGGACAACACTTTGGTGAGCTCCATTACCAAAGGCATGTTCTCCGTTATTAATACACATAAGGTACAGTATATACACGACGAAATATCTGAGCCCATTTTAAAACTTGTGTCATGGCAATGTTCAGTACATTACTGTGTCTTTAAATATGTGCTTTAAATATACAGAATATACAAAACAGCAGCAATTTAAGCAATCTATCCAAAACTTTCACACAAAAGCACACTCTCACACAAATTGACATGTATAATCTGTGAAGCTTCTGTATGGTTCTTTTCAACAGGCTCCAGTGACACAGTCTGTAGCTGATCACTTCATACATTGATGTTTTATTCGTCAAAGGCCAAGTCCTCCATTCAAAGACTTAATATTGTTATTATTCAAGTCCATCCATCATGGCCAGCAAGTCATCACCTTTGCTAAGCATACTCTGGCTGGCCTGACCGTCTTCCTTAAATTCTCCCATTATACGAGCCAACATATCATTTGTTTGTTGGTCCTAACAATAAAAAAGAAACATGCATTGGAAAAAATACAAGACAAATCCTAATATCATCAGAAACAGTTGGTACTTTGGTGTGTTTTTAAAAAAATGCTTACTTGTGTAGCCTGAATATTAATAACTTGATATGAAAGTTCTGGGGGCCTCAGAACCGCTGCTTCTCTGAAAAAAAGAAAAAAAACTTAATAAAGAATCTATGTTCTCATAAAACCAAATATTATGTTTCCTTAGATATGGACTTAAAAGAATATGCTTGTTAGCACAAAAAGGGATCTGGATTAGAATTGTAGTTAAACAGTCCTGATCTGGACCAAAATATTCCTACTTATAATACCAATTCATCAATCTCAGTTGGCAGTGTAAACATTCAATTTCCACAAACTCCCAGAAACATTCACAGAGCTACTGTGTTTCTCCTAACTTGTCAAAGTATAAATGTGCTAATGAGTATATAAAGAAACAGAATTTGACAATGGACTGAATTTACTTGATTTTTAAATTGAACATTTTTTTTTATGAATTATTCAAACATCTGACTATGTAACCTCAGATTATTTACCTTTTTAAAATAATTATCTATGTCTTCTTCATATTTTGAGCTTGGGTGTCTGGAGAAACTACCAAAAGTGAGTATCTGTAGAGAAATGTCTGCACTTGAATCCAAATGCACTTTCCACCACGAAGTGAAAAATAAACCAAAAAAAAAAAAAAAACGTGAGTGTTCCTTCACTTGCTCTTTATGAGAGTTTTCTTTCTGGGCTCCAAGAAGCAGATAAGCATTGGAATCTAATTCTGGAGGGGAATATCTTAAAGCTGGAGTGGTATAGTGCCTTGAAAAAATATATAGCCTCAGGACATTTTCATAGCATGTGATTTTCATCTGTTAACACTGGGATATTTTATTTTTCATGGAAGTGTTCTTCATTGTAGAGAAAGAGAATAGCAAAAGTATAAAAATGTAAAAAACTCTTTTGTCATTATCATTTAGGTATGCATGCTACTAGGTCAGTGCCTTGTTGATCCATGCCAGTAAGCTGTAACAGCCAGTTATCTTTATGAATGTGTTTTTATTAACTTGGCACATTTTTTATGAAACCCATCAGTCTTCTGCTTTAGTTGTGTTAAGGTACTTGGAGAAGTTTAATGGCCAGCAATTTATGGTTTTCTCATGTATTTTCAATAGCATTAAGGTTATGACTCACTTGTGTCTATATAGTTAATTTGAAGTCACTGTAAATTTGCTCCAACAGTATGCATTGGTTCACTGTCTTTTTGAACCACAAAGTCTTTCCTCTGTTTCTGTATTCCAGAAGAGGGGACTAGACTATTAGCCAGAATTTATCTGCACTGCTCCAAATGAATGCTTACATCAATCTAATACAAAATCCCTATAACATAAAACCACCAGTGCCATAATTTGCAATAAGCATGGTGTTACCTGGCTGGTGTACAGTTTTTCATTTCCACCACACATATCACTTTGCATTCCATGTAAAGTTCCACTTTAGTCAGGTCAGAATGCAAGACTTTGTCAGAAGAGAAAATAAGGGAGAGAAAATGAGTTATTTCCTTTCCACCTTACATACAGGCTCTACTTGTGCAATGGCTTTGAGACAGTTAAACATGAAAATCACTTATAGTAAGTAACTTACTCAGAGTCATAACCTATTTTGCAGTAGCTTCCTCAATTATTGCTCTTGCTGTTATGTCTCTGTGTTTAGAGAACTGCCTGATCTAGGCAGTGTAATGATATTTTGGTATTTTTTTAAATATACATTTTGGTCCATAAATATTTGGACTGAGACTTTTTTTCTAATTTTGGTTCTGTACATTACCACATTGAATTTTAAATGAAACAACTCAGATGCAGTTGAAGTGCAGACTTTCAGCTTTAATTCAGTGGGTTGAACAAAACGATTGCATAAAAATGTGAGGCAACTAAAGCATTTTTTTAACACAATCCCTTCATTTCAGGAGCTCAAAAGTAATTGGACAATTGACTCAAAGGCTATTTCATGGGCAGGTGTGTTATGTCATTATCAATTAAAAAGATAAAAGGCCTGGAGTTGATTTGAGGTGCGGTGCTTGCATGTGGAAGATTGTGCTGTGAACAGACAACATGCGGTCAAAGGAGCTCTCCATGCAGGTGATAGAAGCCATCCTTAAGCTGCGAGAACAGAAAAAACTCATCCAAGAAATTGCTACAATTTTACGAGTGGCAAAATCTACAGTTTGGTACATCCTGAGAAAGAAAGCAAGCACTGGTGAACTCAGCAACGCAAAAAGACCTGGGGCCTCATGTATAACGCCGTGCGTAGAACTCGCACTATAACATGGCGTAAGCACAAAAGCCAAAATGTGCTTACGCACAGAAAAATCCAGATGCAGGAATCTGTGCGTACTCCAACTTCCACATTCTTCCGCTACATAAATCCCGATCAGCGTGAAAACTAACGCCGCACGCCGCATTTTGTAACGCCCCAAATCCTCCCAGAATTACGCCTATTTGAATATGCAAATCAATATAAATCGCCCTTAAGCGCAGCCTTCTGTGAAAAGACAATGGCAAAAGCACGGGGAAAATATAAGAATTTCAGCGAATACCAATTGGAGGCAAAGGAAAAACATACTATTTGTTCAAATAAACCGTGGTATAATCAACAAAATGAAGTTGATCGAGTGACATAGAGTGTTGGAGAAACTTGAAAGCTCACATTCACAAAATCGCACAGTGCCGGAAATAAAAAAGAAGTCACATATCAAAGTTGCCGTGAAAAGAAGAGTTGTAAGCCCACTGTCTGAGTGTCATATGAAAGTTTATTAGGGTACAGAGAAAAAGGCACACGGTGGGGAAAAAGCACGAAATGTCAACTTTAATCTCGACATTTCCACTTTAATCACGTAGTTTATTTTGTCATTTAGTAGAACATTATAAACTTCATCTTAAAATCGTTTAAATAACCAGTTTCTCAAATCACATCGTAATTAAAGTAGCACATTAAATGCTTTGTTTTGTATTTGATCTTCTACTCATATGTGATATATGTGTGCGAATCACTACTTGCTTCTTAAACTGGCTCTCTTCCTCCAACTGGACACAGAGTCCATTACATTTGTGATATTACAGCTCTCTGAATAACTAAAATACTGAGATGTATACGTGATGTCATTTTCACGATGATAGGAGCTAAAGCACATTATTAAACATGTGTTTCATGAGCCTCGTGCTCATGACAAGCATTTATCTTTTGTCGAAATTTGTCGCTGTGTTTTTAGCTGTGTTGTTATTTTCTCTTTCTGTTTTATATTCAATATATATTGGCGTGGCCGCCCCAAGAGTCCTTGCTTTTGTTTCCCCAAGTAACCGATCGCCACACAATCAGCTCTGTAATAGACGTTAAGCCATCTGTAAGCTTAGCGCCGATTCTTCAAAACGTTTAAAGAACATTGAAATATCTTCGTAGTACATGTTTAATTATTCTATCCTTCACGACACTCCCAGTGAAGAATATAGATTACTAGCAAAATACCCGCGCTTCGCAGCGGAGAAGTAGTGTGTTAAAGAAGCAATGAAAAAGAAAAGGAAACATTTTGAAAATAACGTAACATGATTGTCAATGTAATTGTTTTGTCACTGTTGTGAGTGATGAGTGTTGTTGTCATATATATATATATATATATATATATATATATATATATATATATATATATATATTTACACACACACACATAAACATATATATATATATATATATATACATACATACACACACACATATATAAACATATATATACATATACATACATATCTACATATATACACACACAGCTATTTCAGTATCAGTGCAATACGCTGTTTGTTAAAACGGATGACTCCCGCTCTTACGCAAGTCTGCGTGGATATTATGAACTATCGATTTGTTCAAGTTCTATTTAAATTTTAAATAGAAGGAATTTTTATTTAGTCGACAGAAATATCTTTGGTAGGAATGGTAAAACAGACAGGAATATTATTCGTGAATAAATCAACTCAAACCTTAAACAACTTATAATATTTTGCTCTCCATAAAAATATATCCTGTCTAAATTATACAAGTTAGAAATAAAGTAAACGTTAAAAGAACAAACATTCAAATTTCTTTACTCTTATGAATTTTATATAAAAATAAACTTAGATTTTAAATATCCCAAAAGATTTTGCTCTCCATAAAAATATATCCTGTCAAAATTATACAAATTCAAATATGAACATGCTGCATAACAAAACCTGGAAATATAAATAAAATGTGTTCCTTTCAGCAATAACAAATCAAATCATTCAGTTGTCTTTGCTCATATGTCATTTTAGAGCTGGACGCCTGGCATCTTTTTTTGGCCACAGGTTCGTTTCTGTTTGGTGTGAGGTTCTGTGTTGTGGAGATTCTCAGGATGGATTGCAGGTGCTCATCAGTGAGGCGACTCCTGTGTGCTGTTTTGTTAGTCTTTATCACTGAGAAGAGCTTCTCACACAGATATGTGCTACCAAACATGCACAAGGTTCGAGCCGCATGTAGACGGACTTTTTGTTCTTCAAAGTCACCAAAGCGCCGTGCAAACTCAGTGCGCAGCGCTCAGTTTATCAGCAAAGTGCGATTTGGGAACACCGTAGTGACGACTTGGTTTAACATTACTTGGCAACAGGGAAAGTGTGGCAAGGTGCACTGGTGCATTTGTGTCTCCCATAAAAGCAGCTTCACTTGAAATCACTTTGTGATTGTGCACGGGTAAAAACGTCCGCTGAAGTGTCAGATTCTTATTTAATTATGCTGCTTTCTGTATCTTCTGCATTGCATTCAGGTTACCCTGATGTTTTATCTCATAGTGCCGCCTTTAGATTAAATTCTGTAATTACAGCCACATTAGCTCCACAAATGAGACACACGGGTTCAGTAAACATATACTCAGCCTCCCATCGGTTTTAAAGGCTCTATTTTCAGAATCAACTTTTCTCTTCAGCATCGGTGAGCTAGCTTCGCAATAACTTGTTCGGCAAGGCGGCTGAAGCGCTGCATTATGGGATCTGTAGTTTATTGTGTTACCAGCGCTTCATATACCCGGCTTTAATAACAATAATACAGTATATAAAATGATCTCGGGCCGGATATAATTACACGCCGGGCGGATGTGGCCCGCCCCTTGAGTTTGACACATATGGACTAAATAGAACTTGAAAAGATATATTTTTTCAAATGTGATCGCGCAATTCAAATAGAGTTGACGCACTACAGCCTGCATTCTCCCTCGCTGTTACTTTTTACCGCTCATCTAATGAATACACTGAGTATGGCTTTACCAAAACAATCATTGATGGTGAATAAAGTATCCATTATTCGAGTATGTAGATCGGCATATATATATATATATATATATATATATATATATATATATATATATATATATATATATATATATATATATATATATATATATATATATATATATATATATATATATATACCCGCATCGCAGCGAGAAGTAGTGTGTTAAAAAGCTAGAAAAGAAAAGGGAACATTTTAAAAATAACGTAACATGACTGTCAATATACAGTATTTGTTTTGTGAGTGTTAGAGTGTTGCTGTCATCAAGGATTTGATTATCATTATTTCTTTCAATCAGGTTCGTATTTGTAGGATGTGTTGTGTTCAAGTTACATTCCGTGTTTGTCAATCGCTGTAAAGATGACAGGTTTCATTCATCGATTCGTTTCTTACTGCATCAATAAACAGCTCGTCTTCTTCTTTATCTGAGACCTGACACACTGCATGCACGTTTTTTTTTTTTTTACACTGTCTTCCTTTAGCAGGACATTGACTTTTTCCAACGTGTGCTTTGTTTCCGCAGTAGCTGGATTTATGAATATGCTTATCAGACGCTTCATATTTTTGCTGCCTTTTCAATTGTGTAATTCGGTTTTGTTCAGCTTTTGGAACTGTTGCCTTTATCTGTGCACTCGCCAGTTCACGTGAGCCGCTCGGTGTACATGCATCGAAGTTTCCCAGCTGTGCTGGTGCCATGTCGTGCTATGTCCATGGCTGTATTTAATGTTACCTTAGTCCTGGCACTTAAAACTTTCTCTCGCAGTTTCGCTGAGTTTGTGTCAAACACCACCCTGACCATCTCATCTTCCTCTCCATAAAAACAGTCCTTCATCCGTGAATATTTACCCGTGGCAGTTTGCTATTGGATTGCTGCTGACGGACGGCCTTATATGGGCAGGCACTAAATTACAAACGCCAGCGGCAGCCTGTCTATGAACTTAATTTAAAGTGTAGGTTTACATCGTGCTTTGTTTCCGAAGTAGCAGAACTCATGAATATGGTTGTATATGTCACTCGCTCGCTTCTTATTGTTTCGCTGCCTTCTCAATTATATAATGCATGTTTTCTTCAGCGCTTTTTCGAGGTCTTCCTGGTTTTCTATGTACTGCGTGATTACGTGGGAGGTGTGATGATGTCACACGAAACTCCACCCCCACGGCGTTCAAGCTCATCTCCATTACAGTAAATGGAGAAAAACTGCTTCCAGTTATGAACATTACGCGTAGAATTTCGATATAAAACCTGCCCAACTTTTGTAAGGAAGCTGTAAGGAATGAACCTGCCAAATTTCAGCCTTCCACCCACACGGGAAGTTGGAGAATTAGTGATGAGTCAGTGAGTGAGTGAGTGAGTGAGGGCTTTGCCTTTTATTAGTATAGATTTAAATTAAGTTAAAGTTTTATCTGTATAATTTAACAAACATGTTTTGCTGCATTTCACCTTAAAAATATGTAAATACGCGCTTTATAAAGTGGCCCAGGTTGTGAGATATTATAACTGTAGTGCAAGTTTACAGTGGGGTGATTGTACTTATAAGTACAAACCGTTCTACAAGGAGCAATTGATTGAGTGCATTTAAAGTTCTTGGGATTAAACTGTTTCTGAACCGCGAGGTCTGTACAGGAAAAGGCTTTAAAACGTTTTGCAGTGGCTGAGACAGCGTGTTATTAAAGCTGTATACCGATAATTCTCTTTCCAATCAGCTGCTGCTGTGATTCACACTCAGATACAGTCATATAAATACTCCGAGTCGTGCAGTGAGAGTAATATGGAAAAAGATGATCCGCTGTGGCAACTCCTAACGGGAGGAGCTGAAAGAAGAAGAAGAAGAAGAAGAAGAAGAAGAAGAAGAAGTGAGAGTAACAACGCTAAAGCAGTTATGGTATTTGGTATACTATGGCTGTTCCCTGGACCATTATATTGTTACGAGTTAATTACAATCAGATGCATTACACTAATAAACAATATGCGGTTAGTTTCTGTGTATTTATAAAGCCGCGTCAGGAAAATAATGAGTAATCACACAAGAACAGTACCATTGCTTTGACGCTGGGTGCCGCCAGTTTGCAAAACCGAGCGGAGAACTTGCACGACAAGGCATGAGGTACCGTGGAAAAGTGCGTGGCTTTACGCCAAGTGTAGGTTTTATACATCGCGATTTGAACGTGGAAAAGTTCTTACGCAACATTTCTGTGCGTACGCACCGTTTATACATGAGGCCCCTGGACATCCACAGAAGGCAACAGTGGTGGATGATCGCAGAATCATTTCCATGGTGAAGATAAACCCCTTCACAACAGCCAACCAAGTGAACAACACTCTCCTGGGGGTAGGCGTATCGATATCCAAGTCTACCATAAAGAGAAGACTGCATGAAAGTAAATACAGAGGATGCACTGCAAGGTGCAAGCCACTCATAAGCCTCAAGAATAGAGAGGCTAGATTGGACTTTGCTAAAGAACATCTAAAAAAGCCAGCACAGTTCTGGAAAAACATTCTTTGGACAGATGAAACCAAGATCAACCTCTACCAGAATGATGGAAAGAAAAAAGTATGGAGAAGGCGTGGAACAGCTCATTATCCAAAGCATACCACATCATCTGTAAAACACGGTGTAGGCAGTGTGATGGCTTGGGCGTGCATGGCTGCCAGTGGCACTGGGACACTAGTGTTTATTGATGATGTGACACAGGACAGAAGCAGCTGAATGAATTCTGAGGTGTTCAGAGACATCCTGTCTGCTCAAATCCAGCTAAATGCAGTCAAATTGATTGGGCGGCGTTTCATGATACAGATGGACAATGACCCAAAACATACAGCCAAAACCACCCAGGAGTTTATTAAAGCAAAGAAGTGGAAAATTCTTGAATGGCCAAGTCACTCACCTGATCTTAACCCAATTGAGCATGCATTTCACTTGTTGAAGACTAAACTTCAGACAGAAAGGCAACTGAAAGCCGCTGCAGTAAAGGCCTGGCAGAGCATTAAAAAGGAGGAAACCCAGCATCTGGTGATGTCCAGGAGTTCAAGACTTCAGGCTGTCATCGCCAGCAAAGGGGTTTCAACCAAGTATTAGAAATGAACATTTTATTTGCAGTTATTTAATTTGTCCAATTACTTTTGAGACCCTGAATTGAAGGGATTGTGTAAAAAAAAAAAAAACGTTTTAGTTGCCTCACATTTTTATGCAATCGTTTTGTTCAACCCACTGAGTTAAAGCTGAAAGTCTGCACTTCAACAGCATCTGAGTTGTGTCATTTAAAATTCATTATGGTATTGTACAGAACCAAAATTAGAAAAAAGTTGTCTCTGTCCAAATATTTATGGACATAATTGTATGTACAACAGATTGCACTAAATTTCACGGGATGTTTACTACTTTTAAAATGGTTTTGTATTTTTCCTAAAACCTCTTTTGCAATCAGATCAGATCAGATGTTTTAGAATGACCTCCCCGCTTCATTTTGAAACGTTTCTTCAAATGTGTTTACTATAATGTGAGGTCTTACAAACAGACAGAGAGAAAGGGAGGGAAGGTGTGTCAATAATTTAAGTGCAGATGGTCCATTAAATTCCTATAGTGGTTGAAATCCTCAAAAATTGTTTCCCTTGTTGAATTAATATATTGTATTTTAGGAACTTTAGGTTTTCATTTACAAAGTGGATGAATACCCTTTCAACTTGTCAATTTCAGTTTCCATATGTAGACAGATAAATTCAGATCATGCTGGAAATCTCAGGAAATATAACAAATAACAAGAACACAACCTTTCACAAATACACACAAGAAGTGCAAATAAGAAAAAGGAACAGTCACGGTGAAGCATGATTAAGACATACTACCATAGGTATTAAGGAGTGCCAATAGTGTTTCTTGACACACCTCTGCTGAATATTTTGTTGATTAAAAGAAATCAATGACCATCAGCTTTGTCTTCCTTCTCTCCAGCAGGTGGAGATTGTATCCCATAATGAGCCTGCCATCTTAGCTTGTTGATTTGATGGGTATGTCTTAAAGTAATGTTACCAGCTCTGTACACTACAGTGTAGAAAACTGTACTAGCTATCACAGAGTTATTGGACATGCAAAGGACAGAATGCAGACCTATACAAAAAAAGAGTCTGGTCTACACTTTCTTATACAGCTCATCTTTGTTACTAAACTAGGATGCACAATCATCGGGCACTTGTGTCAATTTACCGTACTGTATCAGTAATATTCAAATCTTTCTCACTGCTTCCATTACTGTTTGATACTGACATTTTAATACAGATTAAGAAGGCAGAGATCAGAGACCATTGGACAGGACACCAGTTCATCATAGGCCAAGTGTACAATGCCTGATTCTTAAAGCTTTCAAAATAGCTGGCATAGCCTTCTCATCATCAGACTTTTTAAATGCAGTATATTTGTAAATACTAAAACATTACATCTTAAGAATGCCTTCTTGTGCTTAACCTGTGCAATTGTGTTTTATGGAAGATATCTATGGTAGGTGTATAATTTTGTTAGTTACTTAAGATATAATGTCACATTTGTATAACATTATTTTGTTTAAATAAATTTGCTCCAACTTATTTTTTTGTTTAAATTCTTTGCCTTTGTATAATTAAGTCCATGCACTGTCAAACATGATGATATAGAACAAAATGTAGATCCAATCTTTATAAATGCAAATGTACAATGGTGTCAATCTTTATAAATGCAAATGTACAATGGTGTTTAATAACTAACAGTTCCTAACATTACAAAGAATATGAGTTATTTTTTCAGTATGGTTAAATTACTCACTGCTCTTCTTCATCTGTAGCAAAAAGATTTACTCTGAATCCAGGGTCAACATCAACAGGTTTCTTTATGTCGAGACCTCCAAGCAGACGAGCCAATAGGTTTAATTCTTCTTTTGCCAGTGGGTTAGGAGATGCATTTTCCTAATTATTTACAAACAACAAATATTTCACATTGTCAGAAGGACAGTTATATTCAGAAATTACACCTTTGATATTAAAGGCAATAAAACATTTAAATAAAACTATCTATCTAAATTTTAAATTAATATCCCCTGAAAGATTTTATATACATATATATATATTTTTTTTACCTTAGTATGTGAAGCAGAATTCTTAGATGTCCCTGACATGTGTGTTTCAACTGGACGACTGACACTGTACCTGTACAAAGGTAAGCCAAAAAAAGGAACAGAAAAAGTGTTGTCATGCCAGTGAAATGAAACATAGATTCTAGGTTAAAAGACAAATAACTGAAAAAGAAAAAAGCATTACGAAATAACAAGTGTAGAAAACATAAAATAAATGCTTACATGTTTGTTCCTAGTTTTATTACTCTGTCTCCATATAAATCAAAAGATCCTTCTCGAAGGGAGCTAGTGTAGTGTCCACCACTTGGAAACTCTGTTCTTTTTAATTCCTCTCCATTGCAGTTAAATATTCTAATTATTAAAAACAGTTGAAAAATTATTTCATCAGACCATATCAAATGTTGACATTTTTGAAATATTTACATTTTCTAGGCAGAAGGCTAATTGGTTACAAAAATAATTCAATAAACAATTATAGCACAGATTTCCAATATGAAACTGTATAATTTTCAGGTTTTCACGGTCCATATCAATGTTTTGCTGTATCAACATAGGAACTCCATTTAAGTAGCAAACATCTGATTGTTAACACA
This sequence comes from Polypterus senegalus, assembly GCF_016835505.1. Classification (NCBI taxonomy): domain Eukaryota; kingdom Metazoa; phylum Chordata; class Cladistia; order Polypteriformes; family Polypteridae; genus Polypterus; species Polypterus senegalus. The sequence goes on along the minus strand of NC_053170.1, from coordinate 38,336,377 downwards.
GGCAATTCAATGCCAACTTGATAGTAAGAATTTACACCACATTACTCATTTACTGTTAAAAACAAAGGTTCAATAAAACCATCAACATGTATTCTTTTTGATAAATCTGAAGCTGTCTTGCACCTTTTCCTTTATAATTCTTATTCACTGACAAATTAACTGTAAGGTGTAATGTATGGCTCCAGTTTTGTTTTATTCTAACAAACTCCCGCTTTAAACTATTCGAGCATTATGTTTCTGTTTCTACTATTTTGGTGTCAGTCCCAACGTTCTGCTTTTACAGGAACAAGCATTTGTGTGGTACTCTGGGTGAATTTATTTTCTTTATCTTGTTATTTAACATGTTGCTAACATACAGTATATGTCTTCATTTTCTGGTTACTAATGAGCACACTTTAGATATTTTCTCCCCTTTAAAATTCAGTGTTATTCTGCAACTGTATCTGCTCCTCACTTTAATTGTCAATAAAAAGAAGAAAACCACAAAAGAATTTTTAAGTAATTAAAACCTTGTAAGAAACAGAAAACTCTTTAAACTCTGTATTAATGTGTTGTACTTTTCTGAATAAAAATATGAGCATAAAAAGGCCAGTTAATAAAAAGGTGAAATCAATTTTAAGGAAGAATAACTCACTGACTGAGAAACAAATTAAAAACCTAAAACCACAGGGGGTTCTAAATAGAGCCCGTACTTCTTGAATTGCATCTTGTTGACATACACCCTGTGCCTGCGTTCAAATCCAGGCCTAACTATATGGATAATTTAGTTTCCTCCCATATGCTACAGACATGATGGCTAGGCTGACTTGACATCTATAAATTGACCTAGCACAAGTAGTGTTGGGAGTGTGTGTGTGTGAGTGCACCCTACAATTAAATGGCACCCCATCTAGGGTTACTTTGCGCATTTTGCTAATGTCTAAACAGGTAGTCTCAAAATCCCTGTGATCCCTCAATAGAAAAAGTGTTTTGAAAATTTTTGATGCTGAGTGTTTGCAGGTCTTCAGCTAAAACAAGCAAGCAGATAACGACTGGTTATGACACTGTTGGCTTCAATGACTACAACAAAAAATCTCCTTTAATTCAATATCAGTCTTTTATATTGCAGTGGAGAAATTTCAACCCACCATTCCTTGGACAGCTACTTTGATTCAGAAGTATTTCCAAGTTTTCAGCATCAACTGCTTATTTTACATCCTGGTATAGCATGTCTGTGGTCTGGATATTGACTAGGCCATTCCAAAATTTCAATTTTGCCTCTTCTAGCCATTTTTATGTAAACATGATTTTGTGCTTTTGACCATTTAAAGAGTTGATAAATTCTTCCTAAAAATTTGACGATAAAGACATTTTAAAGCTTTCCCAAATATACAGGAGATCTTGAAATTTTCATTAAGCAAACAATGCAAAACCACAACACTGGTTTGTTTAGCTGAGGAAGTTAATAGTTTTAAATGCAGGATTTTTTAAAGCAATCTTAACCAAGTCTAAGAGGTATTGCTTTGTAACTGATTAAAGAATGATGCAAGTTCTTCTTTTTTAATATTTAGGCAATCAAAAAACATTTCTGAACTTCTTTGTTTCATTAACTTTCTAAATGTGCTCTGTCCAATATAAGGCTAAAAAAGCTGCAGACTATTCAAGCATTAATAAGCTTCTGGGTGTGCTGCCAGTGTCACACACTCTTGCACTAGGCAAATTACCACCTAACTCAACTAAATGTCTTTGAGCTGTGTGGAAAATGGAGTCTATGGTACTTTGGACTATGTATGTTAATAAAAATTTAAAATAGGCTACACAATGATTTGGTTTTTATATAATAAAACAAATAGATTTTTAAAACACCTTTTCCATAATTGTATGAAACACTGTTTAAGAAGTAAAATGTACGGTAAAATGTTTGTGGACACTTGGCCATCACACCTATATGAACTTGTTGGACATCCTGTTCAAAAACCGCGGGGATCAAAATGTAGATGTTCCTCTTTGCAACTATAACAGCTCCTGCTCTTCTGGGAAAGCTTTCCACAAGATATTTTAGTTTGTTTGTGGGAATTTGTACCTATTCAGCGAAAAGAGTATTTATGAGGTAAGGTACTAATATTGGAAGAGAAGATCTGGCTTTCAATTTGCGTTTCAATTTATCCCAAAGATGTTCAATAGGTTTGAAGCCCTATGCAGGCTGCTTGAGTTCCTCCACAACAAACTCATCAAATTGTATCTGTTTAGACCTGGCTATGTGCACAGGGACCAGTCATGCTGAAACAGACAAGGCTCTTCCCAAAACTGTTGCTATGAGATTGGAAGTGCTCAATAGTCTAAAACATATTTATATGCTGTATCGTTAACAGTAACCTTCACTGGAAACAAAGGGCCTATCCCAAACCCTGAAAAACAGACCCAGACCAGTATCCTTCCCCCACCAAAATTTTCAGTAGGTATTATGTAGTCTGGAGGTTAGCATTCTCCTGGCATCTGCTAAACCCAGATGTGTTGATCAGACTGCCAGATAGTAAAGCATGATTTGTTGCTACAGGGAACATGTTTCGACTATTCCAAAATCCAATAGCACCGGGCATTACACTACTCAAGCCAACTTGGCATTAGAATTGTGTGAATCTACATGGCCATGGATACCCATTTCATGATGTTTCTGTGGCATAATTCTTGTGCTGATGTTGCTTCCAGAGGCAGTTTGGAACTCTGTTGTGAGTGAGGCAACAAAGACAATTTTTATGCAGTATGTGCTTCAGTACGCCACGTCCCAGCTCTGTGAGTTCGTGTGGCCTACCATTTTGTCACTGAGCTGTTGTTGCTCCTTAATGCTTCCATTTCACAATAATAGCACTTATAGTTGACAGGTTTAGATCTAGCTGACCAGAAATTTAATGTACTGACTTGTGATGAAGGTGTTATCCTATGAGAGTGCATGGTTTAAAGTCACTGAGCTCTTTAGCATGACTCATTCTACTGCTAATGTTTGTCAGTGGAGATTGCATGGCTATGTGCATGATTTTATGCATCTGTTAACAATGGGCGAGGCTGAAACACACAACTAAATAGAGGAGTGTCAACATACTTTTGGCCATATTTTGTAAATATGTCAGTTAATCACAAAAAATATGACTTGCTTGTTTTGTGCTGAAAGGAAGGTACTTATGATTAATCATGTCATAAGTTGATAATTTTTTTAAGATACAAATACTTTTTTCAACAAACATCTAGAAAAATGATCATCATCACCAGATTAACCTCTAACCAAGGTTAGCCGGTTCCCCTAGAAATCCTTCTTCACTCTCCATGGTCCTGGGCATACTTTGGCACTTGACCCCAGATTCTTTTCTCTAGCACTCACTCAGACACCTACACTACCTGCTTCTAAAGAATAATTGCATAATAGGATCCATACACCAATTAAGCACCCTTTCCTTTGTATAATGGAATTAGCCCACTTTTTCCCAGTTTTCAGGAACCCTCTCTTGACACACAATCATGTTGCATAGGTCTTTCAAATATTAACTCCAGAATCTTCTAATGCCTTCAACACTACTATTTTCATCACTTTTGCAACCTCCTATTTAGAATACAATTACACACAATAACCATCATTATTCTAACTGTCCACCTTATACAGTAACTTCTCCACACTGTTCTTCCTTAATCCCATTACTATTCATCATGATGTTCTCTCAGCTTTTTTGCCATCTGTTTGGCAATCCTGAACACATTTCTGTTTCTTTCCTGCTTCCATCAGCTCATTTTCACACTCTGATTTCTTAGCTTCTTGTACTCACTCATTTGCTCTTGATACCAGTCTTTCAACAAATTTAATTCACATACTCTCTTCTTTCAATTTCCAGACCTTCAGCCTCATTAAATATTTCCTCTTACTTTTCACAGTGCTTTCCTACATCCAAGCAGTGTTGTGAGGACATTCTCCAAAAATATAATTAAAATTGTAAAAGAAAAATAATAGGATAATTAATTAGCTAAGCTTGAAATATCACTCTTTCCCACCCTTACTACACAAAACACAAACATAATCAAACTTTTATGTACTTTGCTCTCTACTTCAGAACTACAACCATTATGCCATTTTAACAGACCACAGTCTCATTTAGTTATAATGGCTTAAAACAGATTTGACTGCTTTTACAATGACAAACACATCAAAGCATTGTCACATAAAAAACACATTATTGGGATGACAATCATGAAAATTGATTCATTATGAGTTACTTAAGGTTTGGCAAGATGACCACTGCTGCTTAACAACTCTTGCCTCCTAGGCTGTGCCCACACTAATATGTTTCCATTTAAAAACACAGACATTAGTCTCCATTTTCGCATTTCATCCACGCTACACTGGTGTTTTTATCCCCCAAAAATGAGGACTTTTGAAAATGCTTTCCAGAGTCACATACTTCTGAAAACACAGGCTCAGATTTTTAATGTGAATGGCTGAAAATGTAGACTTTTAAATATTCTGACTCAGACTCTGAGTTCTGATTTGTGTTTATTATGTGGCCCTTCTGTGATTGGATCCTGCTTATTACAACATCCTTCCCTGATTCGTTGCCCATCATAAAAGAATATCATATTCCAACATAGGGGACAAAGAATGGTTTAATGGTTGCATTGCTTACCTGTATGCACCTAAATTGTGTTTAGTACAGTTTTAATGCTGCATACATGAACCAATGGAAAATAATTTGCCGGTAAATACAATTTTCAGATTGCAGTAAATCCTGTGGACGATTGCATTACCATCCATTTTTGGGATTTTTCCGTTGATGCATGCATGCATGCCTGCCCAGTGTAGGCAATCATCAATGAAATATGCATTTTTGGTTGTTTTAGTGTGGATGGAGATACTTTCACAAAGAATGTGAAAACACCAATGTAGAAAGAGATTGTCTTTGTTTAAAAACACTTTTTTATATTAAAATGTAGCAGTGTGGACATAGCCCTAGATTCAAACCTTATATTAATAAATAAGTGAAGTTTGCATGTTGTCCTCACATTCTCAAGGACTTTCTTCAGGTATGCCATTCCTCTTGCACATTAGTTCCATACTAATGTGCATGCATATATGTTTACTGGGGTGGATGGACATCCCACCTAGGTTGGTTCATGGCATATGACAGATGCTGTACCTTCCTGAAGCCCTGGAATGGAAAATGTGGGATCCCAAAATGGATAGGTAGTTGACTTAATTTAAACAACACGCACCGTGATCAGGCAGTGGTTCAATGGACAGTCCCAGGGTAGGGTACATGCTGTGTAGGGTTTAGATTTTTTCTCATATTTGTGTGGGCTTCAACCATTTCCTTCCACACAAACGTGACTGGCATCTCTAAATTACCCTCATATGACAAAGTTTAGTACTGGCTTCCAGTGATCTAAAGTGGATCTGACTGGCTAAGAAATTGAATTCATGGATTGAGTGACAACAAAAATGCTAACTTAAAGGAATGTAAAGGTCTGTTATAAAATAAACATTTTTTTCTTTTTTCAGAAACATAGACTTGCACAAATAAAGTGCACTGTCATATACTTAAATTGTAAAACACTTATTTGAGTGCGGAAACAATAAGGTTAGGGAATAGATATATTCATATAATATGAATAAACTGCATGATGCCTTTAAAACTCTCCACTTGCAACCACAACACAAAGTAGCAGAAGGCAAAATAAAACTTACTTTCTTCAAATACAGGCTGCATGACCCCATGGTAGTAGTTCATCACTTTTGTCTCTAAAAACTACAACTAGGTGCCACTTTAAGGAAGACAATCATAAGACTTTGAGATCCCATAGGGATATTGTCTGCTGTGTATTATTTATGAAATTGGAGGTAGTGTGAAATTATTGTTTGGGGATTTGCTTGTTGTAACACTAGCACTGTGCCATGACTAAAAATAACTAGGCATGTCAAAGAGTTCAAAATGGTTTCATTTCATTTGTCAGTGTTTTTATCTTTTTACTTTTTATGTTTTTGTTTTTACTTTTTCTTGGTGCTGTGGTCATAGGTGTCTATTTCAATATCTCAGCAATTAGTGTGATACATCACATGTTAAACTTTTGACCTCCTGTGAATAAAGATGTGTTTTTTGCCAGTATTAAAATTATAATTCTTTTACAGTACAGTATCAAACAGACCATTTTCCTAAGCATGACACTTTGCTATTACCTGATAAGACCTGGGATCTCTGTACCACATGGAACTGGACCTGAAGTTGGCAAGACAAAGCGTCCATTTGAATTCTGTACTTTATCCTTAAGAAATATTGATACCTAAGAAAAGATAAAACATTTGTATTGAATAATATATATTTTAAAAACAATGAAACTTTTATAAGAAAGAATACATGGCAAATGGCACAAAACTTTTCTTCCTTTCTATATTACAAATTTTACAACTACAATTTCAGGATTTTTAGGAAAAACATTCAATTTCTAAAGAATACTAATGCACAATTAGCTTTAATTAAATGGTCACAAAAATGGAAAAGAAGTGTCATGAAGCAGTCTCAGAAATACCTGCTATGTATTAGTGAAATAAAAGATTTTAATAAAGTGATTGTTCATGCTGTATAACAAACAGCAACTTACTCTTATGTGCATATCCTGAAAAAAGATGAGCAAAGTTTGTCTAATGAGCTGAAACTCTCCCGCTGGCAAACAGCTATAGATCTGTATGTAATCAAAAGAAAAAGACATAGCAAGGAAATCTGTCAAACTAAAACTGATTAGCAAATGATGTCCAATATGAATAAAACAGCACAAAATGTCATGTATCTAAACTCAATCCAATGGTTATCCAAAGAAGACATACTTCTCAAGTACAAGTAGTTTTTGTTTATTTTATAAAATTTAGATTTGTAATATTAATAAATTACACAAAGAGATGACAGTAGCAGACTAAAATATTCATACCTCAATCAGCTGACGGAATGTTTCATCCACTTGATTAAGTATGCTTGGAGAATCTCTTATAAACTCTTTAATTGCATCCATATGATTAAATGAGACCAATAAAATGTCTTTTGGACGAGGGCAGAGGAGCACTTGATACTTAAATGCCATTGTCATCAGATCATATAGCTGAAAATAAAGATTAAAAGTTTCTATCCCATGCAAATGATAGTTAAGAAAAACAAGTTGGAATATAGAGACGCTGCTGCCTTACAGGGACCTGAGTTTGATTTTGGGTCCTATCACTACTAAAAGGAAGTCTGTCCTTTTTCACAATCAGTGCATTTACATGCACATACAAAACCAGGATAAACTGAAAACAAGTACACTTTTGAAGTTGACCTTTGGAAAAATGGTAAAATACCATTGAACTGCACAAAAAAAGTTAAATGTCACCATCCAAAAACAAGCATGAACCCTGCGATAATTTTCTTGTGTTTTATAAATAGGTTTACTCCTTCATGTGCTTTGAAGCAAATAATATCTAATTCTTTTTTATATCCCTTAGCCACAGATGAGTCATATTATGAACACTGGCCACTGCATCATCCAATCACACTGTTTCAACATGTCTTCATCAAATAGCTACATTAAAACTACACTGATTCTATTAATATGCTTCTGTTTCTGGATTGCACACAGCACCCTCTCTTCTGCTTGGCAGTGCTATGATATGTGCTTCTTCCCTTACACCCAATGCTGCTGGGATAATAATAACAGAGACATTTTTACTTCACTAAAATGAGAATGTCAGGTTACTCGTTATTTTAAAAAGTAATTAGACTCCATAACACAAGTTACTTTATAACATGTTAACCGCAACACTGCATCCTGAGATTGTGCTGCTGAGTTTTGAACATAACTCAGCTCATCAACATACATTTAGTGATTTCTGAAAGACTGAGACAGATTATTTCAACCAGGAGAAGGAACAATATAATTGCTTCAGTAAATTTCTCTTGTGGACACTTCTACCTGTGGCTGCTGAAAGGATGTATGAAGCTAACAAATATACAGGCAAACAGAGGACATGCACAAACTACAGAATCCTTAACTGTAACCTGATTAAGGGTTTACACTGTCATATATATATATATAACTGGGTTGCTCGCAGAGAAATCTAAGTGTGTTATCAGTCTTCCCTTACCAGAAAAAAAGGGTTTACGTGACATTTTAGAAACAAGGTTTCTGTGAATAAATGGGTTACTGAGGCACACGTCAGCACACTTAGTGTCAATGTAGGCTTTATTCTGGGTACTCTGGTTGTTTCCTTACACACTGCAAAAATATACTGTATAATACATTAATTAGCAACTCTAAACTGGCATGGGTTAGAGAGTGAGTGGGGTCAAGTGCATTTCAAGTACAATCAGTGGGTCGATCTCCCATACAAGTTGGCTTCAGCCTTACACTATGAACAGACTCCAGCTCCCTCCGATCTTCTAAAGAACACAGCAGGCTCAAGAATGTACACAGATAAAGGATATAAATGATTGGGTGTTAATTTCCAAATTGTTAAATAAAGACTAAACAAATGAATTTTGATTGAACCTTCAAAACACTGATTGTAAACAACTAAAATTATCTACCAAAAAAGAAAGCCTCAACTGAATTAGGAACAATAATAAAAAACTTCATTGCAGGTTTTTTAAATAAACATTGTCAGAAAAATGCAGCCATCTGAAAGGTGCAGCCCTCACTTTAACTCACATTTAAATCATTCATCAAGAATACAAGGACTGCTTCAGTGCTTTTACCTTATCCATGCTGGCTTGATTAAGCCTCATTATAGAGGCATGGGCAAGTCGATCAAATACAGTTCTCAAGGCCTTTTTGGAGTAAAGTTCCTGAGGTTTGAAGAGCTCTTCCATAAACTTCTTATTGAACATTGTTGTAATGATGTCATTCATAACTGAGAAAAGCATAACATGAAGCTCAGTATTGATATTATTATAGTAATCTAGAAAATTAGATATTCAGATATCTTAGTTCTGAAAAATGAGCTACACAATCGTCTAGAATATTCATGTAAGCTGTGACAAAAATACAAATTAAATGTCTATATAACTGATCCTTCAACAAATAAATATTTTAACATTATTATGAACTTGATATACTTGTCTACTTTTAGGAATCTTGAGACTTAAACGTAGATACTATAATATATAGTGCATCAAAATATTTTAGATTGATAAAGTCATTGGAAATTGGTACCTGCAAATACTGGCTGTCAGAGCTTACAAAAACTTGAACATAAAGCAATCTAACAAATCATACTGGAGAAAGAACGGTTCCATTAAACTACAAATCATTCCATCCCAGGTTAAAAAGTGCTGTGTTTTTCATGTAGAATAAATAACAGTGTAACACTATCACTGCTGATGGAAAATTAGTTCAAAGAAATACATTTTACTAAACGACACTCTGTGACAAAATAAAATTGCTCCACCCAGAGGCACTGGTCCAATTTGAGTGAAAACCTGCATTCACAACAAGTGACCAGGTTGGTTAATACGTAGAAATACAAGTAGCTATGAAATATGGTACGGAGTTGCACAGGTACCAGATAAGTTCCTGTGACACATCCAACCAAGCATTGTTCAGCTGTTTCTCCAAGGAGTCAATGGTCCATGGAGGATTTGGAGCAGGCTGTAGTTGCCCCTTAGAACTTCTCACACATATTCTGTCAAAGAAGGGTTTGAAAACACAGACTGTTGGGTCACATAGATATCACAAGAACCTGGAGGACGTGTGTGTTTGGGAAATGTTCTATTGAAAAGTGACACCACACAATTTGCTGTACAATGAGTGATAAGATCTCCTTGATGTATTAGCACTGAATCAAACTTACTCGAATGAGCAGCAAATGGTCATAGCACCCCACAGCATGACAACTGCCATTCAAGATCTAATGTTGCAGTTGCACCATTGTCCACACTGTCTCCCTATGTGAATTTGGTGGCCATCAGCCATATGGTTAAAAAGAGTTCATCACTAAATATGACTAGACTATATAGTTCAGAGGCTGCACAAGTTCAACACCAGCTGTGGGACAGGTTACAAAGATGATCAATCAATGGAAGAAACTGTAAAAACACTGTGAATGGAGTCCTGCCTTTTTGAGTTGTCAGTCCAGGGGCCAAGGTGTTAACCAGTGAACTGTGGAGGGCACCATAGCCCCATTTATAATGAAAAACATAGTTATTATATTACTATTATGGATCCTTCAATAGTTGTTCTCCTGAGCCACTAACTGCCTTTCCAATAGATACGAGTCATCTTTTAGACATAAACTTAGTTGTCACATTTCCACAATAAAATTGCCAGTGTTAAATTAACTCTTAGCGCATTAAATAAACTCTTAAAATGTATAAATGGAAATGGCGATATAAATGCTTTATGTGGTTAATTTAACACAGGCTGTTTTGCTGTGCATATATCAAATTTGTGTCACAGTTCACTGCACTTGCTGACCATCCAGAGTCACAAATAGTAAAGATTCATTCTAAATCAAATCTGTTCATACACACTGTCAAGGATTTATTGGTGTGCTGTATTGACAGTACACACTGCCTAAGTTCACAATGACCCATCTCGGTCTCAGTATCACCAATGAGTGTTATACTCTAGTGCTGATCGTGAGTATAATGGACCTTTCAAACCTAATCTGTCTTATGCTGGTGTTCATGCAAATTGGATCACTGTCTTGAAAGCACCACTTTTGTGACAGAGTGTACTGTTAGCTTATTTTAATTTTTCTGCTAGAGCAGTCTACTCACATCTTCTGCATAAACAGCACATGTTGTTCCTAAAGTCATTACTGTACCTCTTTTTCTGTCTCCTTCTGTCCAATCAGCTACACGAAGCATTTACAAATGAAACATTTAAGATAAATACTAATATTTAGGTAAAAGTGGTTGTAGATTTCAAAGTCATCTCCAAGAATTAGTACTGTAATGTCTATCCTTAATAATTCCTTCAATTAATTTACCTGTGATGTACATTAGCTGTGGTGGGCTGGCGCCCTGCCCGGAGTTTGTTTCCTGCCTTACGCCCTGTGTTGGCTGGTTTTGGCTCCAGCAGACCCCCATGACCCGGTAGTTAGGATATAGCAGGTTGGATAATGGATGGATGGATGGATGTACATTAGACTTACTGGCCAGAAGTTACTTGGATCAACCCGATCATTCTTTTTATAAAACAGGATAATATTTGCTATCTTCTGGTCCTTAGACATTTCCCCAATGTGCAGTGACTATCAAAAATTGTGTCAAAACTTTATACTGTATATGCATTCACTAACCTCCTTAAGCACTTGAGGATAAATGTTATCTGGTCCTAGTAATTTTTTAATTATAAAAAATATTAAAATATTTAATCTAAGTAGCACTTCTCCCACTACAATTTCCAAATCAATCAGTACTTCTTCAGTAGTCCCTGATGCTGCTGGGAAGATATCCACTTCCTCACACGTAAACACTTTAGACAAATTCAGCTTTAGAGCATTTGCCATTATAGCACTCCCTCTTGTGAGACATATTTTGAGATATCTGAGACTGTCTTTTACATTATGATCTTTTAAAGGCTGTTTTCTATTTTGAGGCCTAGACAAGCCAGAAGCCTTACAATTTTAGGCTCTCCTAGGGTGAGAACTATTTTTGGGCAAGCCAGTTAAGTATCTGGCATATTTTCCGTGGGTCATTTGGCAGGTCACACTTATTTTCCTGTTTCAGTGTCTGAATTTTAACAAATTCCACTTTGTCTTTTGGGACAATAGTACAATTGGACACAGACATAAATAGATGTAATCAAAATTGTACACATGTCTGTTAATGTATTGAAGGTACAAGGAAAATCTTAAGAGCATATCCTGCCAAATACTGTAGGATGTATTTAGCAGCAGTATTATACTACAATTTCAATTCTTCACAAACCCCCGTTACTCATAGTACACACACACCAATTAAACAATTTAGAAGAGCTTGATATTTAATGTGCATTTCTTATAATCAGGCTGTGTAATTGCTGAATGCTTTTGGTAATACATTATTTCATGACATACTTTTTCAACTACAGTAAATAAATGCTAATTTACAATTTCCAAGTGTTTTGAGTTATACCATTCAAATGCATGTAACTGTTAGTCACGCAGCACACTAGGTACATTGGTGCTAAGTTACTAGTGCCAACATCTACTGTACTTTTTCAGGTACATTTCAATTTGTTCATGACTAAATGCTTTTTAAAAAAAAAAAATCATAAGAAATCTAATGAATGTTACAAAGTATCCTGTTTGAGCACCATCACACCTTTTATTTCTTATTTAATAACTAAGAGACCTGCCAATCACAAAACAGTTTACAGTATGTTTTGTACCACAAAAGCTTACGTGTGATGTATGCACCAGGACTTGCTCGTATCACATTTCCCTTCATTAGCTCTACTGTTCCAAAACCTTTGTGTAGTTGAACATATTGCCTTCTGGGTACTGTAAAATTTGTGGAATGTGCTTTGTGGAATGATCTATTGTACAAGTTGTTTACATAAAGGATGTATATTATTTAAACTGTACTAAATATGCATATGTTGTTAATCCATCATTCAAATGTTTTACACAATTCATATAGTGTATTTTTTTTACTGATTATAGGCTCAGAGTTCTTACAAAGATTTGCAAGTATAATACCAAAGCAACAGTAAAATACATACGATTGTTACAAATGCATGCATATGTATCAGAATAAACAGTAAAACAAAAATTTAACATATTTGGTTCTAACCATGCACCTATAGCTGCTAGGGTATGCTGCAAGCCTGAAGAGAATTAAGCAGGTTTGGGAGGGTTATGTGTGTTATGTAGATAAAGTCATGTTGTAGCATCTATAACACACTTTACAAAGCAAACCAAATTAGAAAATTATTATCAGAATGAAAATCAATCATTTTTATTCAATTGTACTCATATTTGATTTGCCAAATTCAACCTTCTCCTGGATTGTTTGCTTAATCATCATGAGACTGTTGCTTAACTGATGCCTTGAATGTGAAAAAAAAATCAGTAACAAAGCTGGCCTGCAATGGATGCTATCTCACCCCAACTGTGCCAAATGAGTCCACCAACATACAGCGCTAATTAAATTCTCCTCTGGTTCATTCTTAACAAAAATTAGTAAAAAAAAATTTGGTGTGTACCACAGATTGCCTGCTATGGGCTTTATTACAGCTCTTTAAGCCAATCATTGAATTAACCATACAGTAGTAGGTAAAGCACACTTAATTTAAAATAATTTTGCTAAACATGGCTTTTTATTTACACATATGATCCAAATCTGACTCAGTCAAAGTAATTAGGTTATATGGGGGGTATGGTGGCACACAGGTTAGAACTGCTATGTGATAGAGTCAATATCTCAAGTTTGAATTCCATATGAGAGAGAGAGGTTTGGAGCACGCGCTGAAATGGCGCATTGTATACACCCACCACAAGACAAACCAACTCATGATCCCAGATTAGGAACTGGAGTTGGTAAAATATCCCTGTGTCTCTGTGGGTTTTTCTTTCACATCACAAAGATTTTTAGTTGGGTTTATGTTATTATTTTTTATAAACTGGCTTTGTGTACCTGAGGGTGTGTGCACGAGTGAACACTGCCTCTTTTGGCAGTGGGTTGGTTCCTGCCTTGCAACCAAATAAGCTCCAAGACCTGTGATCCTAAACTGGATTAAGGTGGGGTATGAAAATGTTATTTGGGTTTATTGCATAATGTACAGCTGTTGTGATTTCAAATTATTTATGCTGCAATTCTGCTCCTTATAAACTTGTGAACGGTACTTAAAATTAATGCTTTCTAAGGATGAATTTCTCTGTTCAAATCTGGTTTCGGCAATTCAGTTGGGCTTTTCTTTTTTTATTATACAGTGGCTAGAAAAAGCATGTGAATGCTTTGGAATTACTTGATTTACAGCTATAATTGGTCATAAAATTTGAGCTGATCTTCATCAAAGTCACAATTATAGACAAACATAATATGCTTACCTTACTAACACAAACACAACTATAATTCTTCATTGAAAACACCCATTAAGACATACACAGTGTGCTGTCGAAAACGTAATTGAACCCTTGGATTTAATAATTGGTCGAACCTCCTTTGGCAGCAATAACATCGAACAAGTGCTTCCAGTAGCTGCAGATCAAACCTGAGCAACATTCTGGACAAATTTTGAATCATTCTCCATTACAGAATTGCTTCAGAACATTGGGTTAAAGTCTCGGCTCTGACTGGGCCACTCCAAAACATGGATTTTCCTTTTATGAAGCTATTCTGTAGTAGATTTACTTTGATGTTTTGACTTGTTGTCCTGCAGCATGAACCAGCTTCTATTGAGATTCAACTGGTAGATAGCCACACTGACATTATCCTATACCTTGATAAACTTCTGAATTAATTTTCTCCTCAGTTATGGCAAGCTGTTCAGGCACCAAGATAGCAAAGCAGCCCCACATCATAATTCTCCCTCCACTGTACTTCACAGTAGAGGTGATGTTATCATTATGGTATGCGATATTCCTTTATTACCATACATACTGCTGCATAATGTGCATTAAGAGTTTAAACTTAGTTTTATCAGTCCACAAAACACTTTTACAACGGTATCGTGAAGTAGGACAATAGTCTTTGGCAAACTTCAGGTGATCAGTGGCTTCCTCCTTGGTGTCCTGCCATAGACACCATGCCCATTCAATGTTTTATGCATAGTAGACCCATCAACAAAAATGTTAACCTCTTCCAGTGAGTCTTTCAAGCCTTTAGCTATTACTCTAGAGTTCTGTTTTATCACACTGAGCATTCTGCATTGTGCCTATCAAGTCATCTTGGCTGTGTTCTCTCTTCTAGAGAAAGTAGCTGCAGAACTAAACCATCTATTTATACACAGTTTGTCTGATATCTAACAAACATCTAAACCAGTGACACCACTACAGTTGGTGTCGCTGAACGCAGGATTATGACCCCACAAGAACCTAGGTGACATGAGGAATAGAGGTTCTTAACTGAGAATTAATCGTGCTTTAACCAATGCAGCATGTTGACACCCGGCCACTTAATGCAGTGCAGTAATTTCCAATATTAATGGCACACAGAGATTCAACCATTGCATTGAGCAGGGAGGGGGTTGTGTCCCTTGGTGATTTCAGCGCAAAATACAAACATTATTTGGGTGTACCCCCTCTGATGGTGTCTATTAGTGTGGTCCACACTTCTGCATTCCCTGGTGACTCTATTGCCTTACCCTCTTTGAAATTACTTTGTAACTGTTTCCAGATTTATGCAAATCAACAACTCTTGATCACAGATCTTCTGAGGTATCTTTTTGGAAGGCATGTTTCACCTCAGCAGCCTTCTTATGAATACCAAACTTGTAATGTTTCAGTGTTTTTTCATAGGTAAAAGTATCTCTAAATCAAACCTACAATCTCATTTTAATTGACTGGACGCCAGGTTTGCCAGCTCCTGACTCCAATCAGCTTTTGTTGAAGTCATCATCCTAAGGGTTCATCTACTTTTTCCAGCCTACAACTGTGAATGTTTGAAAGATGTATTCAATCTGCACAAGAACAATACAATAACTTGTGTGTTATTAGTTAAACCATATCATTCATTTTTGTAACTTAGATAAAGATCAGACCATACTTTAAGACATATTTATGAATACATGTGAACGTAATTCCAAATGTTTCACATACTTTTTCTTGCCACTGGATAATCCAAAATGTGGACACTAAATACAGACAACTCCTATATAGACTGGTTGTCATTCCATCTTTGAATGGTAACGGTGGTACGGTCCATTATTCTCCCTGTGATGCAGAACCGAATAAACAGGATTATGAAAATGCTTATCATAAATGCACATTATAATCCAGAAGCATTTTTTTTACGATGAACTGGTCACAACAGACTTTGCTGTAGCCAATATGTCTGTTGCTCGTACCACGTGGCTCTCTTTTTCTCCAGACGTTACTTTCACTCACTAAAACGCCAGTTTCTCTTTCCTGATTTACAACGCACTTCCTGATCACATATCCTTCCGCACAGCGAGTGGCTAAGCAGACACGTCTAATGAGTCGAGCCGCCTGCTAAACTGCCACTGGCTTGTGTAGCCTTTTGGCAAAAGTCACAAAACCACATTTCACATGACATCTTTTACCTTTCTTAGCTTTATCGCCTGGAATGTTTTGCGCTCTCAGACGTTGGTCAAGGATATAAAGCATTTCCCCGCCAAGATTAATAAAAAGCAATGGCAGCGTCCGCATCGACATTCTGTTCACGTTGTATATCCAATTTTAAATAATAACTCCTTGTGAAGGTATTTCAAAATACTTGATATGTTCTTTCTATTTTCGCGATGTACCTTCCCTCGTTGCCAACCAAAAGACGAAGGCGTCGCTAAGCCTCTGCTCGGTTGCCAGGTCACGAGGCAAATCCGCCAATCAGCGTCCTCCTTACTGAAGTGCCGATTCCTTAGAAGCGCATCTTTGGGGCGTTGAGAAAGTCAGGCACCTGAGTAAAAGAAGAGGCGGGTAATCTGTTATTGCTAGTGGCGGGGGCGCACAGTTGCGCGGAAGTTATTCAAGGTGTCACGGCTGCTGGCCGTATAAGCCGTTTATGCGTGTTGTCAGTTTGTGCTTGTGGTCTTGTGGCACGTCCTTGAAGACGTTTGTATTTATTTCACTTGTGAATTAACACTGTGTGAGCGTCATGGTGTCTCTGAGTTGCGGCAATGCAGCCAGGATAGGCTCTGGTCCAGTACAATCTTGAACTGGATTAGGTGGGTTTGAGAATGTTGCGTTATAGCAATACAAATGGCAGAAAGGCTTCACAAAAGGAAGACCGCGTGTAATGATTTATTTTTCTTTTCGGAACAAAAAATAAAAGCGTTTTGAATCGCGGTATGTTCACAGTCGACTAGAAATTAGCTGCTGTTCTTTGTATTTAAACAGCTGAACAGTATGATTGCGGGTGCAGAATGACCAGGCTGAAGTGGGGGAATTTAGCTAGGACATCAGAAAACACCTTACTCTTTTTCAAAGATGACCACAGAGATTCTGGACCTTGGTTTTATGTCTCATGAAATGTTTACATGTTCTAATGTTATACTTGAAAACACACAGACCTCCGGTCATCCCAAAATCAAGGTTCCATCAGGTTTCATACAGCGGATGCCAGGCAGTCATTCATCTTCTTCTTCCTTATCACACAACTGGAATGTCTTGCTCAGCAGATACCATTGCTCTTCATTGTCTGTCTGACATGTCACCTTCTCCCATCAGTTTGCCTATTCAGTTCACTTTAAGAAAGACATAAACCCCAATAACTTTGTGCGGGTTGCTGCCTGCCACTTATCATCTCATAGGCTTTTGATTAAACCAATATCCTAGTGGTTTGTGGGAAACTGTGTGACGTCTGTGTGGCAGACAGACGTAAAACTTAGCATTTTATATGTATCGATATGGTATATGACATTATATACAATATATTAGTTTTCCAAAAAAATTATAACATGGCCCATAAGAAACTAATCAAGCAAATGCTATGGAGATGTGGGGTACAGTGGGCAGATGAGTGCTGAATTAGTCCAAGTGCAGAAAGTTTTTTTTTTTTTTTAATTTGGAGATGACATCGGTGGGGTCATTGCGCTTGCAGTTTTGTCCAAATCAACCTATTCTGTCATGGAGATGCATCAGTATGTTTTGGCCACAAGGTAGGTAGCAACCCTGGATGGGACACACTTACAGGTGAAATACTGACTTTCACAAGACAACATGCATGTCTGGCAAGTGGGTGAAAACTGGAGTACCAGCAAAAAAACAGACATATACTGGATGAAAGTCCCAGTTTCACACAGAGAGTGACTGAGCTAGAAATGAAATCAATGCCTCTGGAGTTAGTACCATGCTGTTATTTTGGAAATTATAAAACATAAAAATAAATGAGATTGTTATGTTTGTTGACAGTTTTAAACGAGGCAGATTAGCAGATGGTGTGGAGGCATGTATATTTTTACAAAATTCAATTCAAGACTTATATAGGGCAAGTAAAGTTTAATGTAACAAAATGTGAAGTGCAAGATATAGGAAGTATGGATATTATGTGTTTGTGAAGCACCATGGAATAAGATCTCTTTAAAAGTGTAATTGTGTACAAGTTTAAATGATAAATGTTGCTTCCTTTACCAGATGTAAATAGGGCAAGTTTCTTTCTTTCTTTCTTTCTTTCCCTCCACTCCTCCCAAGCGAGCTTTGTACTTTTCCACCTGACTTCAACTCCCCTCCCTTTTCTACCGGACCCAAGAGCACTCCCAGTGCCACCATGCTGCATCCAGAAAGCAGTTCCGGGTCAGGCAGAACCTCCATAAAATGGGGACATCTTATCCCAAAAGATCCCCCTGGCGGCACCCGCACAACCCAGCACAACCCAGCACAACTGCCCATTGGAACTACAGCTCCCATAGAGCCCTGCAGATGTGCACATGGAAGACCCCCCAGAGAGTCATTGCCACCTATTATGCTAGGGAAACGCATTACCCCAGGGGTAAAACTCGTCCCACCCTTCCATTATCAAGTCCTCAAGCCCGGGTAATATACTTTTCATTTCTGTCGAGATGCCTGCCAACCTGTGTCTATGACATATTACAATATTTTTACATTCCATGTAATGTAGAGCTATAATGTAAAACAATACAGTAGAATTAACGAGGAATAATTAGCAGTCCATCAATCTATATCAATGATAAAAATAGCAGATATAATGAAATTTTATGCAACATAAAGTTAAGAAATCAAGAGATGCTTTGGTTAAGATTTATTGGACACTAGTGTGGTTATATCTGGAATGTTATGTACTGTTTGGAACACCAACATATCAGCATTAGACAAAATCCAGAGGGGAGTCCTTATAAGGAAAGTTCAGAGGAATAAAGGATAGAGATGTGACTGAAGTATTTGAAATCATGATGAAAAAGATGAAGGTGGGTACTTACAATTACATTTAGATTATTTTTTCATGATGAAGGTGGGGTGGTAGATGGAAGTTGATTATAAGTAAATTCTAAACAAATGATAGACATTATAACACAGAGAACGAAAGACATGTGGTGAATATTACTAAACAATGTACTTTAAAGTGGCACATTGTGGACTTTCACATCATGTTTCAGCATTACTTTGGACGTATCAGGCAAAAAGAAACCAAGGGTTGTGTTGGGAAGAAAAGCCTGTCTTTGTGCTGTTATCACTCTAGACATATATGAATAAAAAAGAATATGGGTTAGGGTTAGGAAGACTACATCATGCTACAGTCATGGGGATCTAAGGCAGAGCACTTTAGATTTTATTACATGTTGCTGATCACTTGTAAGATTTTTTGCTTTTCTACAACTTCTTAAATGCAAGCATGGCTGTATAAGACATTGGCTTTTAAACCACAACGTTGCAGGTTTATTTCCTGCTTGTGTCTGTGTGACACTGAGTGAGTCACTTAACCTTGGTAAACAGTTGCAATGTACTTTAAACAAGTATTTCACCTTGGACAAAGATTTTAACCAAATATAGAAAAAACAATAGTCTTCATCTTTTTTCATAGCAATTCCCATTTTCATATGGGATCTCTATTTTTTGTGCCTAGACTTCTCCAATAGAGGTTTCAGCTTTTTTTTTTTTTACAGCAGAGTGCCTTCAGTAAAAGAACAAAAAGGAAACCAGTAGAAAAATAATTAGTCATTACAAATGGAATCTTCATAAGTGTTTGCAAACATAAACAACAACACGTTCATCAAAGAGTTGCAAATTATTCTAAGTAACTTTATTGCATGACAAAGGGATGGCTATTTAAAGGTAGTTATTTTTTTTTTTTGTAAGCTACACAAAGACACTAGTATTGTACAAACAGAGAAAAGAAATCAATGCTTAATTTATGTTTGTCTTGTCATATCTGATGGTTCTTCATGCAGAATCCAATAGCTGATGAGTTCATTATTAACAAGGACGTGATTTTCACTCTAAAAGAAAACAAAATATTTTAAAAATAAAAATGCACAAATTGGCAAGTGACATAAAACAAATTCACTTACTGTAAAGTTGTACCAATCAATATGAAAAAAACATTGAATGCTAATTGGTGACATGAGACTGTAATAGGTGCTGCTGCCACCATCTAGGGTTATGATCCCATGCTAAGAATGAGTTTAGAATGAAATTATCTTAAAGTTAGCTTATTTTACATTTTTTTCCACCTTGTTTTTCTGCACTTTTCAAATTTCTCCCATATTCCATGGATAGTGACCTACGGTTAATGCCCAAATGTGTGTTCTTTGTGAGGTACCAGCAAGGCCTTCTTAAATCAAATCTTGGACAGGCTTGAATTCCACTGACTCCAGAGGGCATAATGTGATAGGGAGAAATGAATGGTTCTCGACAAACCTTTCTAAATAAATATTATTGTACTGATATATGCAATATAATAGGTACAATTTGGCAAAGTTTATCAAATTTATGCAAATCAGTGAGCAATGAACAGCCCCAGTATTAGGACCTAGAGTTATAAAATTTCAGGTTTTGCAAAAAAAACAAATTAGCAGTTTATTCATTCAAGGTGTAAGTCTGTTGCTGATCAAACTTACATTTCAGATAGCAGAAAAGGCTACCACAGACATTATATAATTGGTGTGTTGCTATGGTGTCTGTATAGTGGCAATGCAATGTAAAGTTAGTGAAAACTCTAAGGATGTACCACAAACCTCCATCTTCTTTCGATTAGTGTCATAGTAAACTGGAGCTAATTCTGGAGTCTTCAGGCAGAATTCAAGAATCTGTCCAAGATGGGACATATGTGAACGCAGCCACACACCTTCACCGTAGCATTTTATAAATGGCCTTGTCTTTTTGTCTTGGAAATGACATGCCATCTTGATATAGAATACTGGAGACCACCGAACTAAGGCTGCCATACGTGGAGCCATTATTGAGCAAGGAAGTCAAGCTTTGAATTGAGGCAGTTTTACAAGTGATATGAGGTTACAGTGAATATCCTGTATGACCCTAGATATAACTCATATTAATAATAAAATTGGTTCCCAATATTAAGTATTATTAAACTGAAACATGAGATAATGCTAATGTGTACTACCGCTACTGCTGCTACATATAGAAGATACACTGGTACTGTTTAACCTATTTAAGTGGTTACAAAGTGGAATTATGTTATTTCATAAAGGAAACAATTCATCCATTTTCCAACATGAGTATTGAGCTTAGAGCCTCACTAGACAGAGGGTATACCAGTAACAATAAGTCCAAAGTGGAACCAAACCCATAAGCTAACAATTCATCATAGGACATATTAATGCACAGATCTACATGAGTTAATTTAGGATCTTCAATCAACCCAATGTGGACATCTTTGGGATGTGGGAGGTAATCCCACACAGACACGTGCAGAACATGCAAACTCCACATTGGTAGGGCCCAGCTGGGATACAGACCCCAGACTCAGGGTTCTGTGAGGCAGCAGCACTAACCACCATTTCACTACAGTCAACGTTTTTTTTTTTAATTATGTTTGTTCTTAGACATCGCTAAGATTAAAAACAGCTTACATTTACTGTATAACTGTTTGGCTGAGTATTAGTTGTATTCTTTCTCATTTCAACTCTTTAAAAAGTATTATGCGATTAATAAGGATGTGGATAAACCAAACAGATCCAACTTAAAGGCTGTCACACTAAGCATCAGTTCAAATGTAAGATCTGATAATGTTAGTCCTACTGCTCTACTCTAGCAGCCTCTGCCATTTTCACCAATGCTTGCACACATGTCCTACCCAGAGGGTGGTTAGGGACTTTCACTCAACATCTTTGGTACAAAACTCATTATAATGCAAACTCAGATGCCACTTCCCTAACCTTGGATTTAACTAATTGTACATATTTTTAGTTTATGTGCAAGATACCGATCTTCTTCAGAAATTTTTCAGGCCCCTTCCCTTTTTTCACATTTTTTTATGTTGCAGCACTGGGCTAAAATAATTTTTTAACTCGCCAGACTATACTCAGTATGCCAGAATGACAAAGCAATAACAGGATTTTAGAAAAGTTTGCAAATTTATTAAAAATAAAAAATGCAGTATCACAGCAACACAAATTTGAAGTCTGACTCAGGTGCGTCCCAGCTTATTGATCACCACAGAGTTTGAATCTGTGGTCATTTCAATTTATTTGACCTAATTAGTAAAGGCAAATACCTGTTTATAGAAGGTCCCACAGCTGAGCAAAAACCAAATCATGACGTCAGAAGAATTACCTGCAAAGCTTAGTAACAGCTTTGTGTCAAGGCACAGATCTGGGGAAGTCTACAGAGTCATCGCTGCAGCATTGAAGATTCTCAAGAGCACAATGGCCTATAAAATTCTTAACTGCAGTTAATTTGAAACAGCCAAGACTCTTAATGGAGCTGGCTGCCTGGCTAAAATGAGCAATTGTGGAAGAAGAGCAATGATAACAGAGGTGACTGAGAAATCCAATGATTTGGTTTCAATTATAATCATCGCATCTGAAGTAAATCAGGCACCACATCACCTGTGCAATACCATACCATCAGTGAAGCATGGTGGTGACAGCATCATGCTGTGGGTTTGTTTTTTGGCGACTGGGATTTGGAGACTAGACAGGGTTGAGGGAAAGCTGAATGGAACAAAGTACAGAGGTATACATAATAAAAACCTTGGTCCGGAGGTCTCTGGACCTCAAACTGGGTTGAAGGTTCACTTTCCAACAGGACTATGACCCTAAACACATGAATGGTTTTGGAACAACTCTGAATGTCCTTGAGTGGCCCAGCCATAGTTCAGACTTTAGAGACCTGTAAAAAGATGCTCACTGTTGGCCTCCTTCCAACTTGACTGAGCTTTAGAGGATCTACAGAGAAAATCCCAAAATTCAGGTGCATGAAGCTTGCCACGACATACCCAGGAAGACTCCAAGCTGTAATCATTGCCAAGGGTACTTCAACTGAGTACTGAGTAAACGGTTTGAATATTTGGATCAATGGAAAAGTGCAGTTTTTTTATTTTTAATAAATTTGCAAAAATGTCTAAAATCTTTTTTTTCACTTTAGCATTCTGGAGGATTGAGTGTTGCTTGATGAGGAAAAAATGAATTTATATGATTTTGCTTTATAGCAAAATATGCAAAAAAGTAAAGGGGTCTGAATACTTTCTGAAGGCTCTGGAAAGTAAAAAAAGTAGTGCAGGGATATCAGTAACAATTACCTGTTTTAAAAATCACACATCTCCTTTACGAATCCGAACTTCTCGAGCCATTCTGCAGTTCTCGAAGAAACCACAACAGCAAGTCATCAAGGCATCATTGCATATTGTCCCCTGTAATTGATAAAAGAGAACATGTAATGAAAATGTGCAGAGACTAGTTATACTTTATCAACACAATTTTGCATAGAGCAATAAAAAAAAAGTTGTAATTAGTGGGTGCCATTTTCTAGTTTGATCTAAGGCCTAGGTCTTATTGTACAAAACAGGCACTTGGGCCAAACTGCACATTAATAGTTAGGATAATTTTCTGATGTACACATTATTGATCTATTTGATCACTGACTCTGTATGTAGATGGAAAGTGTTCTTGTGTAGTAAGCACTGGACATACTCAGGACAGTGTTTTAGATACTGTACATCCAACTAAACATTCAGGTTTAATCATGAAATATTTGGATTAGTGTAACCTCACATCTTTAGGAATGTGAATTCTATTCTGTGCAAAGTCACTGTATGTTTCCATATTCTCTTATCTATGTCAGTTTCCTTCAACATCAGAAAGTCAGATCTGAAAGGCTTAGCTGGGAACTCAAAATTAGTGTGATACAGGTTGCCCATCCAGATCCTACTCAGTGCTCCTGGAACAGTCTGCATTTGGCAACTTCAAAGAAACTTCACTGCTGTTTTCTTGTCCAGACAGATGTCAACCCTGCACACGAGTCTCATTGTGTCCACTTTTTATCATGATCTAATTGTTATGGTCACTACAAAAAAGTTCATTACAGAAGGTGAGGTTGGCGGTGCAAAATGAGCAGTAAAGTGACCACCACATTCATGAAACTGCTGTACCAGTTCATTTATCAATCCTCCTGTCTTCACTGTTCCACTCATAGTGAGCAAAAACCCTGAAGTATCTGAATTTCTCTACCTGGGGAAGCCACCCAATCCATAACCGTGGAGAACACGACATTCTTTTTTTGGGAGAGTCCAATGACCTTGGATTTGGAAGTGTTCATACTCATTTCAACTGCATTAGACCTAGCTATGAAATGTTCCTCTGGATATGAGAGTCTGATGAAGCTAATAGGATAACATCATCTCAAAGTAGCAGAAATGCAACCCCTAGGACCTTGAACTGGATATCATCCAAACCTTAGTTGTTCCTTGATGTCCTGTACACAAAAATCAAAAAAGGGAAGAGGAGACAAGGTGCACATTTGGAGTAGTCCAACACTCATGCCAAATTTATTAACCCAAGTCTGTCTCCAAAAATAAAAAAAGCCAAAAGGCACAAAATAATAACTCTAGAAGTCCATCATCTTGTAGAACCTTCAACAAGGAAACATGGATGCATGGTCACATACTTTTTCCTAGTCCAGGGGTCCTCAATCCCAGTCCTGGAGAGCCGCAGTGGCTGCAGGTTTTTGTTCTGACCTGGTTGCTTAATTAGAAAGCAATTCTTGCCAATAAAGCACTAACAAGCTATGAAATTAAATTAACTCTGCTATGTCAGGTCATTCTCATATCCTAGATTTTCTTTCCCTTTCTATCAGCCAAATGATTTGAAGGCTAAAATGGACGAGTAATTCTCAGTCCTTCACTTTTTTCTCTTCATTTTTCTTCCAAGTATTTAATTAAACCCAATAGTGCAGATAAATACACACAGGTGTAAATGTAAATAAGCTAAATGGAGAAATGCTGCTCTCTCTTGTCATTTGCATGTTATTGATAATAAGGAGCAATTAAAATAGCTGTTTAAGACAAAATTAAGCAATAAGGGCTCAAAATCACTAAAGTGAAGCAGAAGTGTTACTTTAACAATAAGTGCTTTTTATTAAGCAACTGGGTTGGAGCAAAAACCTGCAGCCACTGCAGCTCTCCAGGACCGTGATTGAGGACCCCTGTCCTAGTCCAAAAAGAACATTTAAGCATGATTGGCAAACCCTCATGATCCCTGAAGTATTCAAGAAAGGAGGAAGAGTTTGTTCAGTGTTCTGTAAATAGGATAGAACCCACATTTTGGCATTTGAATCAGAGGTTCCACGATAATACGGAGTCTCTCTTTCAGTTCTCCAGCCTCATCTTTCCAGGAAAAATGAGTGAGGAGTGCAGTCCTGTGTCTGAGTCACATTCTCTTGCCACCCTTTTAATAAAGGAATTCCTCAATCTTGTCTGTCAGTTACAGTCAGCTAGCTACACCTTTTACATAACTTTTCAAGGCACAAGTTAGCCGAAAACCTCCACTATATTCACTGTTTTGAGCATTTCTGGTCTAATTCCACTTACCACTGCAGTTGAACAGCTATGGAGTTTTTTAATCACCCCAGCAATCTCAGCCACAGAGAAGGGCCCAACCTTAATCAATGCGTATGGCACTGTCTCCTCAAAGAATGGATACCTCTAGGTTTAGGAGTTCCTCAAAATGCTCTTTCCACTTCTTCTTGCAGCTGAGGCTGTTGGTTTACCTCACTTCTTTCCACACTTTCACAATTTCCTTCTTACAAAACTTTCAGCTCTGTTTCCTAACTAAACAACATTATCCCACTTGTTCTTCTTACTCAACAGCTTCTGCATGTTCTTCTTCCACAATTTCCCACTTATACTGCACTCACACACAATGTTTTTCATGTTTTTCAAAGAAATTACACCCACTACATCGAGTTTTCTTTTTCTATCTGCTTTGCGATTTCAGACTTTTTTCAGTTTCCTCCATCAGTGTTTACCTTTCTTGAATTCTCTTGTCTTCTTCTGCCTTTACAACTGCTATCTAGCATGTTATGTGTTACAACACCAAATTGTTAAGCATGTGTCCTGATTGCATTCTCCATGGGGCTGATAACACTCTCAAGACTGGTCTTCTACTGTATACTAATAGTGTATTTTATTCTGTGCTATTGCTTTCTGCAATCAAGAAAAAGATTTAAGAGTACAAATAAACTTATGTAGAATGTGGGCCAAGGGAATGAGCATAAAGTGA
This sequence comes from Polypterus senegalus, assembly GCF_016835505.1. NCBI lineage: Eukaryota > Metazoa > Chordata > Cladistia > Polypteriformes > Polypteridae > Polypterus > Polypterus senegalus. Next base: position 38,310,097 of record NC_053170.1, on the reverse strand, counting down.
CTAATTCAGTTAAACCATTCTCAAATCCAGATTTAAAATAGTTAGCATACATTGAAGAAAGTCCTTAGCAAGTCCACATTTCAACCTAAGGAAATGAGTTAAATCGGTAGTAATGAGAAATGTACAGAATTAAAATGTAAAAAACACAATAAATGATGTAAAATGTTGGAATAAACAGGTTGGTTTCTTCATGAAAGGTCCAAATAACTGACAGTTATGCTATAGTCCATGTCTGCTTAGTGTTATAATCTGAGCTGTCATTAAGTGATCAGGAGAAGAAAAATACTAATGGGAGAATACAGAAGCAAAGTCAGCAACAGGTTAGGTTCAGAGCACTGACTGAAGTCAAAATATTGTTTGCCAAGTGCAACAGCAAGAATAGTGTTCTAAAAGGCAAAGGAAAAGGTCCTGAAACTAATATGTTTTAATTACCCTTAATTATCTAAGAATGAAATGTGTATTTTGAAGCTGTTTTATACACATGGGGCAAAATGACCTAATATGTGAGTTTCACATCACGTGACTGCCAATGGGCATAGCAATAATTAAGAATATGGCTGTGACTTGAACACAAAACTGTAAGAAACAAAAAAACTGGCAATTTATTTTTAATCTCTTTTATTAAAAATGTACAAACATAAAATACACAAAAAATATGTCCTAAGGGTTCATCAACCCAGATCAGAACCACTGGGACCATATAACCATGTCTGTATGATAGGCTAAGCAGCCTGTGCAATGAGTCGTCATTAGATCATTAGAAAAATTTTGACAAGGACAGGCCATTTAGCCCAACAAAGCTCATCAATCCTATCCACCTAGTTTCTCCATAACAATATCAAGTCAAGCTTTGAAGGTCCCTAAAGTTCTATTGTCTACCATACTACTTTGTAACTTATTCCATGTGTCTCTGGTTCTCTGTGTGAAGATAAACTTCCTAATGTTTGTGTGAAATTTACCCTTAACAAATTTACAGCTGTCCCTGTGTTCTTGTTGATTTCATTTTAAAGAAACAAACTCAATCCACTGTACTAACTGCTTTCATAATTTTATAAACTTCAATCAGGTCACCTTTTAATCTGGAATCAGACTAGTCAATCTTCTCTGTATTTTTCTAGTGCTGCTGTGTCTTTTCTGTAGCCCAGAGACGAAAACTGCACAGAGTACTCCAGATGCAGCCTCCCCAGTGCATTATAAAGCTTGAAAATAACATCCTTGGACTTGTACTTTACACATAATGATATATAAACTAACATTCTGTTAGCCTTCTTAATGGCTACTGAACACTGTCTGGAAGTTGATAGTGACAAGTCCTAAGTCCTTCTCATAAGCAATACTTTCAAGTTTCAGATTATACTTTCAAATGTAACATTTTTACTTCCTATGTGTAATACTTTACGTTTACTTATATTAAATTTCATCTGCCACAAATCTGCCCAAGCCTGTATGCTGTCCAAGTCCCTCTGTAATGATTCAGCAGATTCTAGATTATCTGTCAATCCATCTAGCCTGGTATCATCTGCAAACGTACCCAGCATGTTATTTATATTCCTGTCCAAATCATTTATATACAGTATATTAAAAATAGCAACGGCCCTAGCACTAACTCCAGTGGCACACCACTCTTGACACCATCTAATTTTGATAAGGTTCCTTGCACCATAACCCTTTGCTTCTTGTGTTTTAACTAATTCTGCACATCTCTACATACTACGCCCTGAAATCCCACTTCTTTTAGTTTGACACCCAACCTCTCATGTGGGGCCTTATCAAATGCTTTCTAAAAATCAAAATAAATAATATCATATGCTCCTTTCTGATTGTATCATTTTGTTGCTTTCTCATATAATGGAAGCATGTAGAACATGGCCTCCCTCATCTGAACCCATGATGAGTTTTCTCTAAAACTCCTGTTCTTGCCATGTTCTTCTCCTTTATAATTCCTTTCATTAGTTTACCCATGATGCATGTTAAGCTTATTGGCTTATAGTAACTTGGATCTTCCTGATGACCCTAATCGGATAGTATTTGGCATTTTCCAATCCTTCAGAATCTCACATTATGGTGGCTAACACCAGTCAAGCAATGCCAAAATAAAAAAAAAGGATATAAATAAAAGAAAATAAATAAATAGCATATCAAAAGCAAGAATTGTACCAAGTTGGCTGACCCATTTAGCACCTAAAGGACATGTGAAGTAGGAAAGAGGCAAATACTTTACTTTCACAGCAATTTAATTTTCACAGTGTGAAAAAAAATGGAAAAAAAGACCGGGGAAAATAATTTAGCATTATTGACCACATTGGTGGAAGTTAGTGTGAAGGGCACATTATCTGAAATTTCAAGTTACTGGTATGGATATATAATGAAAAAGTCTTTAAGCTACCTATCCTGGGTAACAGAGTATCCCATCCTGACGGCGTCCAGTGCAAGATAAATCCCTAGTCCATTGTAGGGCCCACCACACAAAATCATGCTAGCACAGGGCCAGTTTAAAATCACCAGTTAAAGAGTCTTAATTAACATTGGGGGATTTGGGAGGAAAACTGGAGCTTACAGAGAAAATCCCACACAGACACATGGAGAGTGTGCAAGCTCCACATGGCACTAAACACTGTGCCATTCTTTAATATTGCTTGTTTGGATGTTTAAGATTTCAAATTGCACAAATTACTTATTCTTATGTTTTATACCTGTAATCAAGGCTTTTGTTTATTTATTTTTGTATTAGTGGACAGATTTGTAGCAAATAGAGAAATCAAAGTGGGGGTAACAGAGTGCTGGAAGAAAAAGAGGACAGAAAGCAGTGTGGAGTGAAGGTAGGTTTGGAGTGCATTTCTCCTTATTGATTACCTCAGAATTCCTTTCATACCCTCACAGCAGCACACGCTTGTCTATAATGTGGATATTCTTGCCTCCAGATCCCACATCTTGACCTCTTGCAAGAATTCTTGAGACAAGTGAGATGCTAAGGGATTAGCGATGCATTTAAAGGCTGGTATGACAGGTGCCGTTGGTCAATGCAGTTTTACTTACTGTAGTTCATCTAGCAGGTGAAGTAAGGGGAATTCAGAAGTTAGGTGGAGAGTTATAGTATGAAGGTCTTTTTCATTACCATCTTTAAATGATTAGAATAAATTCTATTTGTTAAGTACTACCATGACTACACTTTCATTGTGATAACAAAAACCACAGGGAGTTTTTGTAGATACTGTATTCTATGCTTTCATGCAAAGGTGCTGGGGCTGAGCTAATTATAATGGTACTGTGGTATGAACCATCAAAGTAAAACATTTAGACTGACATAATGCAGCAGGGTAGAGCATAATCATAAACCTGATCTTGGGAACAAAAAACAGGTTTCTACAGTATTATGTTAATGTCCTAACAGTACCAATTGCATGGAATTTGATTTTGGTAAAAATAACCATCATTCCCTAGCAGCTCTCAAAAACATGCAGTTTAACAAAACAATTAGACATTAATCAAGATGATAAGTTTGTGTTTGTGGCTAACTACCATTGTGAAATATTTCTTCATGAAAGTATATAGCATTTAATTGTTTGTTATGGTCTAACAATTAAGGTGGCACGGCGAGGCGGTGATACTGCTGCTGCCTCACAAGGAGGAGACCGGCATTCAAATGTCTGGTGCTCCATGTGTGGAGTTTGCATTCTAAAGACATGCAGGTAGGTGACTTTATGCTTTTAAATGGGCTCTAGTGTTTGTGTGTGCTTTCACCCTGTGATGGACTCTGCCCAGGGTTTGGTTTTGCCTTGCGACTCTGCCATGGATATGGATGCACAGGTTAAGGAAATGGATGTTCTAACATTTCAGAGAAAATAAAACATATTGATGTCAGAATGAAAAATAGCTAAAATCAAAAATTTCAGTTATGTCTTTTAGTCTTAAAATGAAGCATATTAATACGAGAACAGTGCCTGTATTGTGAATGGTGAGTGGTTGAAGTTTGTTTCACTTGACATAAAAGTCAAGCAGAAAACCACCTGAACCTCACATATAAAGTGCATTGGCCAGTTGTAGGTCAAAGATATTGCGGAATTAAAACAATGGTCATTTTTAGTTTGTGAAGATGAAAGTATGTCTGTAGCCATGCAATACAAGATAGAAAGTGCAACCAACCAATTTTGAGCACAGAATTGAATGTACCATGCCTGCTATTATAATCACCTTTAAATGCTATAAGATACATGAAATTAAAAACATATATAATAATAATAATTCTTTGCAAAAGAAGGGATCTGCACTGGCAATCGGAAGATTGCTGGTTCGAATCCCATAAATGCCAAAAGGGACTCTGCTCTGTTGGGCCCTTGAGCAAGGCCCTTAACCTGCAATTGCTGAGCGCTTTGAGTAGTGAGAAAAGCGCTATATAAATACAAAGAATTATTATTATTAAATGAATATAATGTGCATAAAGTGTAAAAATTCTATCAACAGTAGATATGTTACAATATACAAATAAAGTCCTATAAAGGCCAATAAATATGCACAAATAGTAATTCCTTGTTTTGCAGTTTCATGATTGATTATCTAGCAGCATGAATGAACAGACCTGTATCCCATAGGTCAGCCTCATATGGGTCCGCAAAGCCGCCATGCCTCCCGGCATGAATCCCAGGCAGCAGTTTTCTCCATAAAGGTTTGCAGTATAGCAAGAGAGCGCTATTGGGCAGCATAATCCACACAAACCTATTACAAAAAAACACATACATACAACAATTAAAGCATATAAAGCATATACTTTGTTTTTGCTCATTTTTCCAACACACTTAAATATTACATGCATACACTAAACAAATACATCATGACACTCTATTTAAATGTTATTGTTATATTAAATAAATTTATTTAAATAAATAAATTATATTGTTATTCATCTTGCTTTTTTCCCCCCAATGTTTTTGGACTTAAATTTTAGAATCTGACAAGTTTAGGTCCTACTTGTGTCTTAGGAATGGAGCATAAGCTCCAGTCATGAGTTTCAGCCAGCACAATGCATTACATGGTGTATAGTTAAATACTGAGAACATTTAAGCACATTCTCATAGCATTATCCAGATTAATAGTTTTTTTAAGCAACAATAAATGCGCTAGTAAGGGTCAGTTTCACTGATGGTTATTAAGGGTACATCTGACTGAGTGGAAAAAATGTTTCATATATTGTTAAGTTCACACAACTTATATACATTTCAAGAATGTTATGCTAATTGTAATTCAGATTACGTTAACTAGAGTACATTTATAAATATATAACCAAACATTGCGAAACTAATTACTAATGTAAAAACACAAAAGTGCAATTATTGATGCATATACATGCCCATGCAGCCTTTCGTTTTCTTAACCTGCTTAATACAATACAAAGTGACAGGGAGCTGGAGTCTACCCTGACCTACATTATACCAAGGCAGGAACCTCCGCTCCCACGCATGGGCCACGTTCACAAACATCCACCTTCACTAATATTGAGTCAGCAAGGAATCTATTGTGCTCGTCTTTGGGGTGAGGGAGGAAACCAGCATAACCTGAAAAGATCTTTGAGAAGATTATACAAAGTACACACAGATAGTGGCTGGCCATGAATATCAACCTTGGGTCTTTGGAGCTGTGAGACAGCAGTGCTAACCACCATACTGCCGATCACATTTACACATCAACATTAAGTGAGCTTGTAGTAAATCTGTGCCTGTAGTCAGCTATAGATTACTGCATAAAAAAAGAAGGTTGTTTCTGTAAATTCTAAGTACCCTGTCACACTTTTATTAATCTCAAAAATGAATGTATTCCAAGCCAAAAAGCTCAAAATGCTTGCAAATAACTGCATTGGCTTGACTTGGCCAATCCACTTTGCCATAGGTAATTAGCACATTCTTTACCTTTTTCTAAAAGTAAAGTGAAAAATATTTTAGGGTTATTTGCCTGTTTCTATAATAGCTGTTTTTTTTTCCTTCCGTAGAAGCCATAAAATTCAATGTACTGCCTGATTAACAGCAAGAGTACTCTACCATGACTATTTAGGATGACAGTTTAATACTTACAGACAAAAATATCACTGAAGCAAGAACAAAGCCCCGTACTCCATTGTTCAGTCTGGACATTTGTACCATAGGGTCCTGTAATTGGCTGCTGAGTGACAACAGGGTTCGACATGCCTGAAATTTTAAAAGGCGACCTGTAAAAATAATGGTGCAACACAGCAGAGCAACAGACGAGCCGAATGAGCAAAGCTGAAACTGTTAAAGTTCACGTCTCTTGAAGGCAGGAGTTTGCGGAACTTGCAGTTATGTCTCCAGGAGAAGGAAATTCACAATTCACTTCTGTGTGTTTTAGAAATGCTATTGTTGCTGAAATGTAAAGGTGTTATAAAAAAAAAAGTGCATCTAAGGACTACTGTGACAGTGTTCGCTTCCAAATTGAGAGACACTTGTCTTTTAATCAGAGAGCTCTAAAAAAGGAAATAACGCTGCAAAAAAAAAAAAATCAGCCCCCACAATATTTAGCAATCCGCTGACTGCAATGCACTTCCTCTGGAGCTTGTTGTAAAGGGTCATTGAGTTTGGATCAAAAAGTAGCTGTTAATCTCTCTCTTTCTGCTCTACTTCGATTTTAATAAATTAAATATTTGACAATCGACATGGTAGCACAGCAATTACTTTGCCATATCTTGTCAGTCTTCACATTCGCTTCCAAGTCCAAGCTCAGATTTATTATTATGTGTGCAAAGCACTTTGCACTTGCAAGTCCCACATAGAAATGGCAACAGAAGACATTGATTACAAACACAGGGAGTGTAGCTCCATACATTGAATGCAACTTTAGATGATAACGCAGTAGCCTTTGTGTCTGCATGTGGACTTCAAAGACATTCAGTTAAGCTAATTGCAGTGTCTGAATTGAATTTCTTCCTGGTGGACTGGTGCCACCTCCTTGAACCCATTCATGTCAAGATGGACTGTGCCTGTTTGTGACACTATAGTGGTAGATAGTTTTCTAAAAATGGATGTATGCACTGAATGGTCTCCTTAATGTTTGAACTCAAATGAAAAGATTTCACTTGAAGAAACTCCATTCATCTGTTTTATGAATCTGTCTATCCTGACAGGTAACTCTAGACGAGATGCCAGTCCAGCACTCTTGTATAACATCCTCACTGCATCAGTTAAAAGTCTCAGATTAGCTCAACAGGAATGTCTGTAGCCTGGGGAAGAAAATTGGAAAGTTCTCATGAAAACTCAAGTAGGACATACAAAATCGACTAGACAGTGACCCGGGTCGCAGGAGCTGGGAGTCAGCCAGCTTGCTGCTCCACTTAAGGAAACTGCACTTTCAAATACATAAATAATTCTACTCCACTGAATCATCTTGGGTGGGCAGGTCTTATCACTTCTGCTATCCATTTGTACAATTAATGAGCACAACCACATGTTTTAAGAGAATAAAGTAAGCAGGAAAAACACGAGTGACGCCATATCTGTTACTCAGACACTATCTCTGCTGTGTGAACTAAAAATGAAAATAATGGCATAAGCATAACTGCTGTGGTTATTATCATATGCTGCTGAAACCTGTGGTTTTTGACTGATGGTAAAAACAGCAGTACAAGATTAAACACAATTTCCCTTCTCAAAGAGCTTAATAATGATGTTCTATTTATCTTAGTAGCAACTAGTAGCCAGCACTTTGTTCAAAGCATGGAATCTAGAAACATTTAATTTGTTATACTGAAATACTCTCAAAAAAGCACAGTTTAACATATTTATATATATATACAATACATAGGCGGCACAGTGATCATGCTGTGGATGCTGATGCTTCACAGCTCCTGGAACCGAAATCCAACTGCTGTCCCTAGTCAGGGGACCATGTAGGTTTTATTTTTGTGTCCTTCCACACCTCAAATATGTATGTGTTATAATAACAGGCATCTCTAAACTGGCATGGTGGGACTCAGTGAAGGTCTATATGAGTGAGTGTACTTTGTGATGAAATGATAGCCCATCCACAGCTTTGCTCCCATTCCTCCCAGGACTGGCTTCAGATCCCTGCAACTCTAACTGGGGGGAAAAAAAAGATGCAGAAAATTGCTTTATGGATGGATTCGTGGGTGTATGCATGTGAGGAAATAAAAACTACACCACTACATATAGCCTCTATGGGACAAAGTAAAAAAAAATGAATGGTTATATGAACACTCACAATATAAAAATAAATCTAAATTCTGAAGGATTCGAAACACATGTGTTTTCAGCAGGAAGTACTGTGTAGCAAACATGACGTGGCTCTAGCAGAGTCTCATAGCAGTCAGCTAATGAGGAAGAGGCCTACTACAGTGGACTGTTACACCACAGTGATTGAAGCCAAGAAGAATTAAAAGTCTTGTGTGTTTAAAGGTTCATAAGGCAGCATCCACTTAACTTTACTTAATTCACATTGTGCATTATTGGAGTAGGAATAAACAACTGCAGGACCCTGATAACAGACTCTTAGGGCTTTAAACTATTGAAGCCAATAACAAATGGTGTCATACAGTATCACAAAGTAATAATAAGAAGTATTAATAATAAAATGTACTTACCTGACAAATTTAAACACTTCTGTAAACATGCGGACTGCTATCTTAATGTTGTCTTTATTTTTACAAGATATTACAATTTGTGCGCTAACATTCATTCAGATGAGAGCAACTAATGAAATGGTTTAGCTTGGCCTAAGAGCACTTGTGGATAATTTATTATTGTACAACGGGGTGTTTTGTAACCTGCTCATCTATTTGGAGGTTGTGGAATCTGGTGCCTATCTTGACAGCATGGAATACAGAGTAGGAAGCAGCCCTGGATGCGGTGCCAGTCACACGGTTTAAAGTAACCAATCTAGCAGGCAAAGATTTGCAAAAGCTGAGATTATTGTTTGTGATCTTTACTGTAAAACAAGAAGCTGTTTATAGTGTGTAACATTTTTAGATTTTTGAATCCACAGAGGCAGCTGCTGTACAAATACTGTACATCATAATAGGGAAATGACAACTGCACAGCATAATGTAGAGCATTTGGTGTTTGGGTGTGTTTGTCCTGCGATGGACTGGCATCCTGTCCAGGGTTTGTTCCTGCCTTGCACTATATGCAAGCTGGGATAAGCTCCACCCCCATGAGCTTAGACTGGATGAAGCTGGTTAGAAATGATGTGAAAATATACAGAAGAACAAGGAAAGTTCACTTTCCACAAGCAGTCGCAACAGAACTTCTCTGTGGATGCTACAGGAATCTCAATCACTTATAATGTTCGTATTTCAGAATTTGTACTTTTAAAGATAGGTATAAGGCCAGGTTTATACTTCATGCGATGCGACGCATGCTCCAGCAGACGCTCCTGCTACGCAAGCGTTGTACTGTTTACACTTGCACGTGTAATTTACGTAAATCTGGAGGAATCCACCAGGTGGCAGTGAGAGATATTATCATGGCGAGAACTGGTTCGGCTTTGCTGTGTTGTGAATTGCCTGGAACACCCATTGAATTCCGATGTCACCTTACCGCAATATCTCTGAAAAGGATGTTTAATGATTAAATCCATCAATCTAGGGATGTGTCCATTCCAGTAAGCATTGGGCATGATGCAGAAACAATTCCTGAATGGGGCATCAGCTCATCACAAGGTGAATACAAGCACTCACATACACTGGCATAATTTTAGTGTCACCAAATCTGCATGTCTTTGGAAGGAAACCGGAGCACACTGTGGAAAACTCAGCAGGAAAACATGCAAACTCCAAGCAGGGAATACCAGCGACGTGACTCCCTGTGAGACAGCAATGTTACCTCTCTGCCACCGTGTCACCCCCATGTGTGTAATTATTAACAGTGTTCATTATTTAAACAAAATTAACGATTTATCTGAAAAATGTAACATACATACTTTAATCCATTTCATCATGAAAGTGATATCAAGTATAAATCTAAGGATTCTAAATGTACAGAGAGTTGAAATATCATACATCTATATATATAATTCACTAAGGCAAGACAACCATGAAAAGCACGCCGGAAGGGGCGTGGATTCACTAAGCCGCCGACAAGTGAGACACCTATGGCACACGCAGGAAGGAGCCACGCCCACCAACTCCAAGACCATTGGATATGACGACAACTCGCAGGGCCACGCCCACCAAGTTGGACGCGAGGACACAGAAAAAGTGGCGTCATTTATATTCATCTGTCGTGGAGGCCACATGCGGTGCAGGTCAGGTTAATGCCATGTTCATGTCATGCACCTCCGAGCTACGTTGAGTGCTCATAGAGGCATGTTTCTCGCGGAGGTGAATCGCCATATGCAGCGTGTGAAACGGTTTGCGAGGGGTATCCCATAGGATCCTTAAAACATTCCTTTACAACTGAGGTTAAAACACAATGAAGTAAGCAGTCTATGAGTTTTCGGTTACAACGCATGACCGCTTGCACCATAGCAAACTGTTTTATACACTACATACAGCAATTCGCATCCGCGACAAACATGCGTCTTCTTAGATGCTACTGCAGGAACACGGAAGACGTTTTCCTGCTCACCAACACTCCTTTTTCACCGGCCCGCATCTACCCTCGCTCTCTACGCATTCACACTGCCTACCCATGTGCCCTGACGCAAAAACTCACCGACCACCCAGTTAGCCCCTTTCGTCTGTGCAAGGAGTCCACATGCACGTCTAAGCCACGTTGACTTTTCATTATTCTTTTCGGTTTCGACACCAACCGCATCCAACATGAAAAACCATGCGAAAGGAACAACGAAGCCCCGCCCACAAACTCTACCCCTCCTCCCATGTGCTCAGGAACGCACCTCAGACCACTGCCCGCCAAATCAAACAGCTCATCAAACACATACTCACTCGCTTTGGTCTGTGCTGCGGTCCAAACCCAGCTGTGAGCCACGTTGACTATTCTTTTGCCCTCCATGGCTACCGCTTCAAATGTATTTCATGGAAACAACACTTCTTTCAATGTTATAGAAATTCCTGCTTCAGGTAACTGTTTGTTTCTGTCAGTCGGGTTTTTTTGGAGAAATGTCATTGACGAAACTGTTGCTCATAGCAAACTGTTTTACACGCTACATACAGCAATTCGCATCCGCAACAAACATGCGTCTTCTTAGATGCTCCTGCACTTTGTACACACCCCCCCCCCGTGGTCGGGTGTCTTGGTGGATTATATATAGAAAGGCAGCCAAAACCGCACATAGCAATGAAAAGTCTTCGTGAGTCACAGGTAGGGTTACCACTTTTAATACAAACAAATAAGGGACGCATACTGCAGCGGGGGCCACATCCCTTGGGGGCCAAGACCACGGAACGCGCAATTTCATTCTCAAATACGGGACGATTCCGTATTTTAAACGACGGGTGGCAACCCTAGCCTCACAGGTGCATCTGCACTGTACAAAGACGACAACGTCTCAAGTGACGAGTTGGAGGTGGGCACTTGAGCAGGCGGTGTATACTGAACGAGAAATCAGCAGACTAGTATGACGGAGGGAGCGGAGTGGATGTCGTCCGCCTCTCCTCCGTTCCACCCTCGCGCCTGCGCGCGCAGACGCATTGTGTGTTGGTTCGTTCCGTGCATTGGTTAAAACCCAATGAAGAAAGCAGTCTTTAAAAACCAATAAGCCCTGTGCCTCTGTTTCATTACCGTCTCACCTGATTCACCAATGCAGGCCCCGCAACAGGCGATCCGGCGGCGTCATTCCCATGACCCAACCAGCCAACCGGGTAACCAAAGTCTTTGGGTTCAGGGGGGGAGTATGGTTACAAAGCTGAAACTTAAAGAAATTGACGGAAGGGCACCACCAGATGTGGAGCCTTTCGCTTCATTTGACTCAACAAAGGAAACCTCACCCGGCCCGGACAAGGAGAGGATTGACAGCTCTTTCTCGATTCTGTGGGTGGTGGTGCATGGCAGTTTTTATTTAGTGGAGCGATTTGGATGCTTATTTACGAAAACGAACGAGACTCCCGCCTGCTAAATAGTTACATGACCCAACAGAGGTCGGCGTCCAAATTCTTAGAGGGACAAGTGGCTTTCAGCCACATGAGATTGAGCATTAACAGGTCTGTGATGCACTTGTATTTCCGGTACTGCACGCGCGCTACACTGAATGGATCAACGTGTGTCTACCTGGCGTGGGTAAGCCGTTGAACCCCATTCGTGATGCAGACCGTGGCTTGCAATTGTTCCCCACGAACGAGAAATTCCCGTGCGTGCGGGTCATACGCTCGCACTGATTACGTTCCTGCCCTTTGTAACCCCCCCCCACCCCCAACGGTCGGGTGACTTGGTGGATTATATATAAAAAAGCACCCAGAACCGCAAAAAACAATGAAACGTCAACGTGGAAACAGACTGAGGCGGTGTTTGGAAAATTAACAGTCAACGTGACTCACAGGTGCGTGTGGACTGTACACAGACGAAAGCGACTCAGGTAGGGAGTTGGGGCGGGCACATAAGCGGGCAGTGCGTACTGAACGAGCGCCGTTCAACCCCGTCCTTTGCTTTGGAAGAAGAAGGCGCACCTCCGGTTTTCAGTCACGGACAATTGTATGTTGCTTCGTAGCGTGCATTGTTGCAATGTTACTTTTCTTGGTGGTTTATTAAATTACGGATTTTTCAAATGTTTATTTTTTCCTCTGTGCTTAAAAATCATTTAAAAAGCGGCCTGATTATGCGGCGTATGCTACGCCGCGGGTTGGCTAGTTTAATATATTCTGTGTGGTGATCTATTGCTGTTTGCCGCTGCTGTCAGGTCTGGAGGAAGCCCCAGAAAAAAAGATGGCACAGAAGACGGTATGTGAGACTTTTAAAATGTTAAAATTGTGTCAGGAATATGTGACGCTTGAATGTAAAAGCACCACAAATGCATGTGTATGTTGGCATTTTGCTTCACTACAAACATTGAAGCACGCACATAGATCCCGTAGGACCCGCATAGCATATTTCTGTCACATGTAGATAGTAACCAGAGACTCTGACATCACGTTCCAACTTTTATCACACTGTGCCCCCTGACTTTTTGCTGGTACTGCAACTCACACATGCGTCGCGTTAACTTCTGAGGCTCAGAGAACACATCAAATGAACGCTGGGAACAGTTGGCAGCCATGATGCGGGCGTGTACGCGTTCTGAGAGTGAAGTATAAACAAGCCCTAAAGGTGCAAGCTTTGCAGATTACAATTGTATTAATTGTGCAGTTAAGGTC